>NW_026618224.1:0-13171 GCF_000801105.2 Raphanus sativus
CCTTGAGACCATAACTCTTCTTGAATCTGGAATATAGCACTTTGTACCCTTTCTGTGTGTGAGTATAGCCTATGAACATTCCCTTGAAACTCTTGGCTCCAGGCTTATTCTCTGTTCTCCTGGTGTCAAGACATAAGCACACACAACAAACACACGCAAGTGATCTAATGGAGTGTTGATCTTGTTATAATACCTGAAAGGGGAGACATCTTTGAGAACTTTGGTGGGGATCCTGTTGATCAGATAGCAGGCTGTGATCACAGCATCTCCCCAAAACCTCTTTGGAACATTGGTGTGAAACATCATGCTCCTTGCAACCTCCATAAGATGCCTATTCTTCCTTTCAGCAACTCCATTTTTGTTGTGGTGTGTATGGGCAGCTTGTTTGATGAATAATGCCCATGTTTTGCTAGGTGTTGTTTTAAGGCATTGCTAGTATACTCCCCACCATTATCAGACCTAAAGATTTGATCTTGGAATTGAAATGGTTAGTTACATAGTTTTGGAAGTTAATAAAAGCTTCTAAACCTCTATCTTTGCTTTTAATCAGTGTGAGCCAAGTATACTTTGATTTCTCATCTATGAATGTCACAAAATATTTATGGTTTTTCTCTAGATGCACAAGGGGCAGTCCACACATCAGAATGCACTAGATCAAAACATTCTCATAAACAGTCATAGATGAGAAAAAACAGATTTGCAATGTTTGCCAAGAATACAAGCCTCACAAGATTCATTCTGAAAAGATAAATTAGGTAACATTAAGCTTAAAGATCTTGAGTGGGGATGTCCTAAATCTAGCATGCCATAACACACATTACTAGCTAAAACAGAATTAAAAGCAGTAGATAAATCTGATAGATTGGTATCTTCAAGCAAGTAAAGCTCTCCCTTGCTCACACCTTTTTCCAGCATCTTACTGGTCTTAATATCCTGAACAAACATCATTAGGACTGAAAATAACATTGCAGTTCAGGTCATTAGTAGCTCTTTTAACAGATAATAAGTTTGATGTGAAGGCAGGCATATAAAAGCTTGAGATTCTTTGTTAAACAAGTTCAGATTTCCTACTCCCTCAATTGGAATTCTATCACCATTTGCAATCACAACACTGCCTAGAGCTGGTTTAATATCACTAATCAGTCTAGCATCCCTATCATATGGGTGAGAGGCTCCTGAATCAATGATTAAGGGCTAGCAGTGTGAGAAGCATTGTGCATAGAATTTAAAGCATTAATACTTTGGTTACCAGAGTTTGCATTGAGGGCTTTGATCAAGGCCTCAATGTCTGACTTCCTGATGAAAGCATCCTCATGTGGTGGGTGAGACATGGCGTGAGAAGTAGAGCCACCAGTGTGAGAGTAGAGATCAAGCCCTCCCATCATCTCCCATGCGCATGGAGCTTGATGTTTGATACAAGCCTAGGCTGACAAAGGCTGTATGATCCAAGCAAGAGAGTTGGAGCCGATCTAGATCAAGAGGTGGCTCTTTTGTTTGATCTAATCAACCAAGAGAAACCGTGAGAGATGGAACCCGGGGGGACTGAAGTGCACCACACGAGAGATGGAAGGCTCGTGATACAACACAAGGAACCTCAAGCCGTGGAGGAGCTGGTCTCACAAGGCAAGGAGGTGGCGGCTGTTCTTCTTGAGAGAGAGAACTAGGTTTTCTTTGAAAAGAAAAGTTTTATAAAAATATCAAGTCTGAAAAAACTAAAGGTTGCGCAACACAAATATAAAGGAACATGCTCCTTCTACGAAAATGTCATACTTAAAATAAACTATGGTTCAAATAAGGAAAGTAAGAAGAAATGGCTTCTTCTTAGTCTTGGACCGAGAATGCACTCAGGTGATATGTAAGCTAGCTGTGGCCTCGTTAAAAACCTTCCTCCGGAAACCTCGTGGGAAACCAAGAACAAGGAAAAGAGCACACACAATAGCTTGCCTAGTAGCCAACTCTGTCCAAGAGTCTTGTTTAAGCATTTGGAGCTTCAATGGTGATGATCATCAAATGGTTGTGGCTTTGATCTGGTATGAATGGCCAAAGATCCTCTCTTGAGGCTTGAGAACTCTCCTTTGGCTCCTCCACCTTCTCGGCATCTCCTTTGATAACTTCTTTGGTAACCTCCTCAGCTTGTTTAACCTGTCCAAGATCAGAAGCAAGTATCATGCTCTCATTAAACTTGTGTTGAAGTATCTTAGCTCTTTGTCTAGTGATTGCTCCCTTAAAGACAGTTGGTATGGACACTTCTTGCTCATCATCTGGTTTGGTTATGTTCCTGATCATATCCTGAATGTCTGGTTCAGTAAGGTCAGGTTCAATGTCCTCATCATTCCCTCCCCCTTCAAAAGGTTTTGACCTCAAAACTGGTTCATCTGCAAAACAAGGAGACAAATCAGTAACATTGAAAGTGGATGATACATTGAGCTCACCTGGTAGGTCAAGACGGTAGGCATTGTTGTTGATCCTTTCAAGGACTTGAAAGGGGCCAGTGCCTCTTGGTTTCAACTTGGAGCTCCTCTGGTTTGGGACCTCTCTTGTCTCATGTGTAACCAAACCCACTCTCCTCCTGGTTCAAATATAACCTCTTTTCGACCCTTGTTAGCTTGCTTTGCATACTGCTCAGTTCGCTTCTCTAGTTCTCCAGGGCCTTGTGGTGTAACTCCTTGACAAAAACAGCCTTAGCTTCACCAGTTAGACTAATGACTTCAGCTGGAGGCAGAGGGAGTAAGATCGAGAGGTGTCTTTGGGTTGAACCCATAAGCAACTTCAAATGGTGACATCTTTGTAGCTGAATGCTGAGCCCGGTTGTAAGCAAACTCTATGAAGGGAATGCAATCAACCCAATTCTTCATGTTCTTCCCAATGGTGGCTCTAAGCAATGTGGAGAGAGTTCTATTAACAACTTCTGTCTGCCCATCAGTTTGCGGATGACAAGTTGTTGAGTAGAGTAACTTTGTTCCAAGCTTCTTCCATAGTGTCTTCCAGAAGTGGCTGAGGAACTTGGTGTCTCTATCTGATACAATGGTTCTTGGAATCCCATGTAAGCGAACCACTTCTTTGAAGAATAGATCAGCTGTCTTGGATGCATCATTCACCTTGGCACAAGGTATGAAGTGTGCCATCTTGGAGAACCTGTCCACCACAACAAAGATTGAGTCTTTGTGTTGAATCAGGGGTAGCCCTAGTACAAAGTCCATAGATATGTCCACCCAAGGAGCTGTGGGAATGGGCAGTGGCATGTAAAGACCATGGGGTTGTACTCTGGACTTGGCTTTCTTGCATACCACGCATCTTGCACAATGAGCTTCTACTGTCTTCTTTAGGTGCGGCCAATAGAAATGCTCTCTGACCACAGCAAGTGTCTTGTCTACTCCAAAATGTCCCATGAGACCTCCTCCGTGAGCCTCTCTAGTGATCAGGTCTCGCAAAGAACACTGAGGAATACATAGTCTCTTGCCTTTAAACAAGAATCCCTCATGCAAATAGAACTTCCCGTGAGGCCCTTTAGTGCAGCTGGTGTAAGTGTCAGAAAGATCCGGATCCTCTCCATATAACTCCTTGATGAACTCAAATCCTAGCACCTTAGCTTCCATTGTGGTGATCAAGGCATGTCTCCTGGAGAGTGCATCAGCTACAATGTTCTCTTTACCCTTCTTGTACTTGATGATGTATGGAAAGGTTTCTATAAACTCCAGCCAACGAGCATGTCTTCTCTTGAGATTGGTTTGCCCTCTTAGATGCTTAAGGGTCTCATGATCAGTGTGCACCACAAATTCCTTGGAGAGTAGATAATGCTGCCATGTTTCCAAAGCCCTCACCAAGGCATATAACTCCTTGTCATATGTAGGGTAGTTAAGAGCAGCTCCATTGAGTTTCTCACTGAAATAGGCCACTGGTTTGCGTCCTTAAGTAACACTGCTCCAATTCCAATCCCTGAGGCATCACACTCCACTTCAAATGTCTTATTAAAGTCTGGTAGAGCTAGAACTGGTGCATGAGTTAGCCGGTATTTTAGAGATTGAAAAGCCTCTTCTTGAGCTTTCTCCCACATGAACCCAACACTCTTCTTAACAATGGCAGTGAGAGGTGCTGCTATGCTACTGAAATCCTGAACAAACCGCCTGTAGAAACTGGCTAGCCCATGAAAACTTCTGACTTGATTGATGCTTGTGGGTACTGGCCATTCTTGGATTGCTCTTACCTTCTCTTCATCAACCTGTAATCCCTGCGAACTCACAGCAAAACCTAGGAAGACAAGTTTATCAGTGCAGAATGTGCACTTCTTGAGGTTTGCATAGAGACCTTCTTTACGAAGTGTTTCTAATACTTGCTCAAGATGTGACACATGATCAAGTAAGTTTGTACTATAAATTAAAATATCATCAAAATACACCACAACAAACTTACTGATGTAGGGTCTAAGAATGTGGTTCATGAGTCTCATGAAAGTACTAGGAGCATTGGTGAGTCCAAATGGCATCACCAGCCACTCGTAGAGACCTTGCTTTGTTTTAAAAGCTGTCTTCCACTCATCACCTTCTTTCATCCTTACCTGATGGTACCCACTCTTAAGGTCAATCTTGGAGAAGATGGTGGCTTCCACTTAGCTCATCTAGCATGTCATCAAGCCGGGGAATGGGGTGTCTATACTTGATGGTGATGTTGTTGATTGCTCGGCAGTCTACACACATCCTCCAAGTCCCATCCTTCTTTGGTACTAGTAAGACAGGAACCGCACAAGGACTTAGACTCTCCCTCACGTACCCCTTGTCCAATAGGTCCTGAACTTGTCTTTCCAACTCCTTGGCCTCCTCGGGGTTTACTCTATAAGCCGGTTTGTTTGGCAAAGCAGCTCCTGGTATGAAATCTATTTGATGTTCAATGCCCCTTAGTTGTGGTAGGCCGTGTGGAATCTCCTCTGGAAACAAGTCCTTGAACTGGTCTAGAAGCTTGGTAATCTCTGGTGGATACTCCACTTCACCTGAACCTGCACTCAAAAGCTCCTTAAAGATCATTAGTAGCATTGTGTGTTTGGTAGCAGCTGCCTTTCTTTATATGGCTAGGCTGGATTAGGAAATTTGATTTAACAGATTTTTCCTTCTCCTTAACCATTTGCAAATGCAATTCATGAACTTGAGCAGGAGTGAGAGGTGCTAGACTAATCTTATGCTTGTTATGCATGAATGTATACATGTTTGATCTACCATCATGTCTAGTCTCCCTATCCCATTGCCACGGTCTACCTAACAAAACATGACCAGCTTGCATAGGCACCACATCACAAACTACCTCATCCTGATACTTACCAATGCTAAAAGGAATAGTAACTTGCTCTTTAATCTGAAGCTCAACCTTATCATCTAAATCTTAGCCTATATGGATGCGGATGAGGGACCTTGACTAAGCCAAGCTTATCACCATGTAAGCACTCGCGGCATTAGTACAAGACCCACCATCAATGATGAGGTTACATACCTTGCCTTTAATGGTACACCTACTATGAAAGATGTTTTCTCTTTGGATTGTCTCAGCTGGTTCCAATTGGACACTAAGCACACGCCTGATCATCAAGCTCTCTCCCACGTCGGGATACTGCATCTCTCCATAGTCGGCTTGTAACTCAGGTGCATCCTCATCATGTGATTCATACCCATCTTCAGTGAGCATCATCACTCTCTGGTTCGGACACTCTCTAGCCATATGTCCTCGGCCTCTACACTTGAAACAAGTGATATCTCTAGCACGTTGAAGAGGTGTAGTCTTAGATGGCTCTGTCCTGGTGTCTTTGTTGTTATCAGTAGCTTGAGACTTTGAGCGAGTGTCTCCCTCAACCCCCTTGCCCTTGTCTACTGGTTTATTGTAGTTGCTGTTGTTGTTGGAGTTCCAGTTGGATTGAGATCTACCCTTGGTGCTCTTCTTCTTGATGTGTTGCTCAGCTTGCACGGCTATGTGGAATAGGTCTTTGAGATCTCCATAAGCTTGTCTCTCAACCTTGCTGCTCACTCTATCTTGCAACCCATCTATGAACTGAGCCATGATCGTCTCCTCATCCTCATTGAGATCAAGACGGTTCCTTAACTTCTCAAACTCCTCATAGTACTCCTCAACTGACTTGCTTCCTTGCTTAAGTGTTCTGAACTTCCTATGCAAGTCTCGGTGGTAATGTTGTGGCACAAACCTCAGTCTCATAGCATCTTTCATGTCTACCCAGGCGTCTAGTTGCCTCAAGTGCCCTCTCCTACGATCAGAGCACAATCTATCCCACCAGGATAAGGCATTGTCCGTGAGCTGAGCTACTGCCAAAGCAACTCTCTTGGGACCAGGATGGTTGTAGTAAGAGAAGATGTGATCCATCCTCTTTTCCCAGTCAAGGTAAGCTTCAGGATCAACCTTTCCAGCATACTGTGGTGGTGTCATCTTTAAAAGATCCGCTCCTTGGTGGTGGTGTTGCTGGCGAGGCCCTCTCTGTTGAGGTGCATAGTCATCCTCATCATATCTTGGATTACGGATGGGTCTCCGTTGCACTCTAGGTGGAGGAAAGTAATCCTCTTCCTCTTCTGCCTCTTCTTCATAATCTTCTTGCTGAACTCTTGCTCTAGGATAGGGATTACGTTGCTGACCAGTGTCTCCTTCATTCTGTTGGTTCCTAGTGCTAGCCTCGGGAACATCATTGAAGAGCACTCCAGGGCGCCGGTTGTTTGGAACTTGATACTGCCGGTGTTGAGTTGGAAACCTCTCATTAGCTTGGGTAGCTTGAACCATGGGTCTCTGCTCAACTCGGGTGAGTCTATCTCCAAGGTCTTGCCGCAACTCCCTCATCTCATCCCTCATTGCATTGAGAGCTAACATCATAGTAGCCATCTCGGATGCTTCTCCCATTGTACCTGCACAAGGGAAGAATAACTTAGTCTCTGATCAAGAAATTTAAATAACGAGACTTGACAAAATAAAGGAAAAAAACTTCTATTTTTTTTTTTTTGAGTTTTTAAAAGACAAGTTGCCGCAAATTCAAAAGAAAAAAAAACTTTGGTTTTGGAACAATGGAAAATATGATTAATGCATGAATAAAAAGGAAAACTTGAAGAACACGGTTTTGATGCAATCTTTTTTTTTTTTTGAAAGGAATGATCTAGCTAGCAAATCTATTCGATCTAGGAATGAACTAAGAAGAACAAAAACTTTTTTATGGGTTTTCAAAAGAATCAAGCAAAACTAACTAGAAACAAAGAACTAATACGAGTTGTAACAAGAGTATAGATAGATACAACCTGATGCTGAAGGAACTTCAGCTCTGATACCAAAAATGATACAAGCCTAGGCTGACAAAGGCTGTATGATCCAAGCAAGAGAGTTGGAGCCGATCTAGATCAAGAGGTGGCTCTTTTGTTTGATCTAATCAACCAAGAGAAACCGTGAGAGATGGAACCGGGGGGACTGAAGTGCACCACACGAGAGATGGAAGGCTCGTGATACAACACAAGGAACCTCAAGCCGTGGAGGAGCTGGTCTCACAAGGCAAGGAGGTGGCGGCTGTTCTTCTTGAGAGGAGAGAACTAGGTTTTTCTTTGAAAAGAAAAGTTTTATAAAAATATCAAGTCTGAAAAAACTAAAGGTTGCGCAACACAAATATAAAGGAACATGCTCCTTCTACGAAAATGTCATACTTAAAATAAACTATGGTTCAAATAAGGAAAGTAAGAAGAAATGGCTTCTTCTTAGTCTTGGACCGAGAATGCACTCAGGTGATATGTAAGCTAGCTGTGGCCTCGTTAAAAACCTTCCTCCGGAAAACCTCGTGGGACAAAACCAAGAACAAGGAAAAGAGCACACACAAATAGCTTGCCTAGTAGCCAACTCTGTCCAGAGTCTTGTTTAAGCATTTGGAGCTTCAATGGTGATGATCATCAAATGGTTGTGGCTTTGATCTGGTATGAATGGCCAAAGATCCTCTCTTGAGGCTTGAGAACTCTCCTTTGGCTCCTCCACCTTCTCGGCATCTCCTTTGATAACTTCTTTGGTAACCTCCTCAGCTTGTTTAACCTGTCCAAGATCAGAAGCAAGTATCATGCTCTCATTAAACTTGTGTTGAAGTATCTTAGCTCTTTGTCTAGTGATTGCTCCCTTAAAGACAGTTGGTATGGACACTTCTTGCTCATCATCTGGTTTGGTTATGTTCCTGATCATATCCTGAATGTCTGGTTCAGTAAGGTCAGGTTCAATGTCCTCATCAATGTTGGATGCTCTTGAGCTCTTGCTTCATGTGCTCTGGGCCTGGCTGTACTTGTTAGCTGAGGCAGGTCTGAGATGGGGATGGAGGATCCAGCAGTTGGTCTTGGAGTGTCCACTCTTCTTGCAATGCTCACAAGACACTGCCTTATCTCCTCCTCCTCTTGGTTTATAGTAAGCCTTGTTAGCTGCTGCACTCTCCATCTTCTCAGCCTTGTGTACCATAGATAATTCTCCTTTCCCACACCAAAGAGTCCATCTGAGCCTATCTCCTTTTGTAGTTGAGCACACACTTCATCATAGCTTGGAAGCTCCTTGTCTCTTAGTATGTGCCTAACCACATCAGTGAAGCTTGGACTGAGTGTGAGAAGTAGCCCAAAGACTTTGTCTTGCTCACGCCTAGCCTCAAGTACTTCAGGGTCATTGGTGCTTGGTCTTAGCATCTCTAGCTCAGACCATAGCTGAGTGTACTTCCCAAGATGCTTGGTGAAGTCCCCTTCTTCTTGCTGCAAGTTGTTGATGGCTCTCTTCACTTCATAGATTCTGGTGAGTTTGAAGTGTTGCCATAAAACCCTTTGCAAGTGTCCCATAAGTGGACCATCAAGAGAGCTATGCAAGATAGACAGCACCATGAGATCTTCCTGAGCCCATTTGCCTTCATCTACCACTACAATCTCCTTGCCATCTTCTCCTTGGGTGATTTGCTTTGGAGCTGAGCTTGAAGTCACATGCTGCCAAAGTCCTCTTCCTCCAAGGGCTGTCATGGTCATCCTAGACCAGGTAATGTAGTTTCCTGGTCCCTTAAGTGTAACTGGAATCCTCACAGTGTTGTAGCTTCTCCATCCCTCTAGCTTGCTTTCAAGGCTAGTTTTGAGAGAAATAAATTCTGGAACTAAAAGAAATCAAGTCCAGAACCCAATAAACTCCCAAGAGATAAATATAGGGACAGAACAGAGTGAGCACAACCAAGAAAAGTGAAGAAAAAAATTCAAGAACACTCAAGAACACAGATTTATTACCCACTGGATAAAAGAAATCTGAAGAGTAAAAAGAAAGAAATTAAACAGAAAATCAATAGAGAATTGAGTAAACAGAGTGATTTTGCGGAAGAGAAAGGTAATCAGAAGCTTATAGCTCTTATTCCATGTTAGAAATCTTAAGAACAGAGTGATTAAGTTCAAGAACAAGAGAGAGAGTGAGAGAGAGAGAGAGTGACGAAATTGTAAGAGAGAAAAGAGAAGGAGAACTATTTTCCTTAATCTGAATGAGTGGCAAGTTACAACATTTAAAGGCAAGATGCCTTGAGCTAAAATGAATAAACTAATCTACTGCTAAGTACAGAAATAAAACTAAGACAAATGAATACAATTCATCTCTGCAAGTCAGTGAAAGTGACTTAACTTAAACGGCTAACCCATTAAGAGAAACATGTGATCTTCCATTTTAAATCATTCCTCTTGCCTCAAAATGTGTTTAACGGCCTCCTCTCCACTTGCTGTCGTTTTGGTCATGTCTTGACTCTTATGACACGCCAAGTTTGAATATTATTAACTTGGGAGTCAAGTATTATACAGATAGCCTTGATAAGCAAGTAAGCTCAGATCTGTTTCTTCTTCAAGTGTTTCCAGATCCTCTATTCTCCTTATTTATTTATTGCCTTTGTCAATACCTACTAGTCTCAATATCCTGAAAGTACACTTCATTAGGCGTGAATGTAACACTGCACTTAAGATCATTAGTAACTCTTTTTACAGATAACAAATTTGAGGCAAAGCTAGGTATGTAAAGAGCCTTAGAATCTTTGTTAAACAACTTAAGATCACCTATGCCTTTAATTGGTATCTTTATCCCCATTTGCAATCATAACATGTCCTAGAGCAGGAACAATGTTTTTAATAAGGTCAGTCACTAATCATGTGATGACTAGCTCCTGAATCTATAACTAGAGGTTTTATCAACTTAGAACTAGTTAAGGCATTCATGGAGATATCACTGATAAGTGCATGAAAAGAGGTACCAAATTTGTTACCAGAGTTATCTTTGAGGAGTTTGATGAGAGCTTCAATGTCTGAGCGTTTTGATAGTCTCATCTTGGGGGTTCCTCATGTTTGAGCTGGATGCTAGAGCCTTTTCCCCTCCACTCACTGCTCCGGGTTCACCCATGTCGCCTGAGTGGTTAGCTCTTGCTTCATTGTTACCGGTCCGGAACTTCTGTGGTTTCAAATGAGGATGAAGTATCCAGCACTTGTCTTTCCCATGCCCCTTCTTCTTGCAGTTGGTCACACACCCACACCTTCTTGTCTTCAGGTTTGAAGTGACCTTTGTTAGCAACACCTTCTGCTTGGTTGGCTATCACAAGGTCTTTCTTTCCTCCAAAAATACCAACTGAGCCTTGCTCCTTTTGGATTTGAGCACACACTTCATCCAGAGATGGGAGGACTAACTCCCCTCAGTATGTGCTTGATCAATTCATTGTACCCGGGGTTAAGGGAGAATAGCAAGGCAAAGACCTTATCTTGCTCTCTTCTCTCATTTAGTACATCCGGGTCAAGGGTTGCTGGTCTCAACATCTCCAGCTCTGCCCATAGAGATCTGAACTTCCCAAAGTGTTTATCAAACTCAGTATCCTCTTGACACATTGTTGATAGCCCTCTTGACTTCAAACACTCGGTTAATGTTGGATACATTACCAAACACCTTTTGGAGTGTATCCCATAGTTCTTTTTGAAGTCTCACAGTAGGCGTAAGACTCCAAGATTGATGCCTCAAGGCTGTGTTGGATGATAGACAAGACCAGGAGATCCTCTTGAACTCGCTTCTTGTCATCAGCTTCAGCTTGCACCACTTCTTTGCCATCCCTCTCCTAGGACAGTCTTCTTCTTGTTGCTCCTGCCTTCTTCAACCACCTCCCAGAGCCCTCTGCCTCCAAGAGCGGTTTTAGTTAGCCTCGCCCAATGTAGATAGTTAGCTCCCTTGAGAGTAACTGGAATGGTCACCATCCATGAGTGTTCACCAGCAGAATCATCAAGAGAGTTTTGTGAAAAGAAATTTTAAAGATGAACTTTGGTATTTTGGCAATCCTGGAGGTGAAAATGAAGAACACCTCAAGAACACCAAGAACTTTACTCAAAATAGCAAGAACACAGAGACATTGCGGAGAGAAATAGGTCTCAAGAGCTAGGAAGCTCTGATACCATATGAGAATTAAGAATTATATGAAGGATTAGATGAGAGATTGTTGAGTTTAGTTGAGAATTAATCAAAGAAGAGAATTGTGAAACATGTTGCGAGAGAGGAATGAGAGGATGATATTTCCTTGATTTACTTTGGTTCAGATACAAGTCTATAAATAGACTAAGACAAACATTAAACAAAGACAAGTTGAGAAGCATAAAGGAATAAAGAAATAGGGTCTGAACTGCGCAGGGCTCGTTCAGCATGGTGAGATAGGGACAGGTGATAAACGGCTCTCTTCTCCTTTAACTTCACCCGTGACTCTTCCTCCTTCAACTCCAACGTCTCTTTGATCCCTTGTCGACATTCCCATATGTTTAAATCCATTTGAAGCTGCCTTCCTTCTCAAGTAGACCAGTGACTTGTCTTCTAGGGTAAGTTAGGTTTCTCTTGACCTAACTGTACGGACAAGCTCACTTGCTCTTCCTTGATCACTCCGGTTGCTTTACTTCTTATTTGTCATCATACTTGTCTTGTTTATTGCTTTATCTCAACACACTTGATCTTTTGAAAGATGCAGGTGCTTATGGAGGAAAGACTGCCAAGATGCCCATGGAGGATGGGTACAAGATTCCAAGAGAGGGGGAGATGGAAGAGAGCAAGCCATTTCATGATCCCAAGTTGTATAGGAAGCTGGTGGGGAGCTGATTTACCTTACTATCACTCGGCCAGACATATGTTTTGCAGTGAATCAAGTCAGTCAACATATGCAACAACCCAAGGAGCATCACTGGAGATTGGTGGAGAGAGTGCTTATGTATATCAACGGAACTCAAGGTTAGGTGTATGGATGGGTGCAACAAGAGCACTGAAGTGGTTGGTTACTGTGATGCTGATTGGGCTGGGGATAGGAATGATAGGAAGTCTACAACCGGGTACTGCACCTTCATTGGAGAAACATGGTTACTTGGAAGAGCAAGAAGCAGAAGGTGGTGTCATGTTCAAGTGCTGAGGCTGAGAATAGAGCTATGCTGAAGCTTACTAATGAGCTAGTTGTGGATCAAGGGGTCTTGAAGCACTTTGGAGATCGAGCAAGCTACACCAAAGACCATGCATTGTGACAATCAAGCTGCCATTCACATTGCACAAACTCTGTGTTTCATGAGAGGACCAAACACCATCGAGGTTGATTGTCACAAGGGAGACAGATGATAGTTTGGGAGTGATCTTGCCATGTTACACTAGAAGTGAAGATCAGTTGGCAGATGTATTCACCAAGGCAGCAAGGCAAAAGACAATGGAGTCCATACACATTCAGGTTAGGACTCATTGATCTTACACCCATTCGATAGTCCCCTGATCATGAGATCTTTACTCTTTTTCCCTCATCAAAGTTTGTCCCAATGGGTTTTCTTTTGATGAGGTTTTTAATGAGGAAGATCTCATGTCCTTCCAAGCTCGACTTGTTCCACATGGTCAAGCTTGGGGGGAGTGTTGAAATGTGGGGTGAGAAGAGATGAGGAGTATTGTGATCATGAAGAGAGAATGAGAAGAAAGTAACACTTGAGAAAATTACCACACAGTAAAAATAAGTTACTGTGTGGTAACTAGAGTGGGGTTAATCTAGTGAGTAAAAGGAGATGTGTGACACTTAAGGAAGAAGAGTTTAGCACAGTGGACTCCTAGAGAAGAAAGGAGTCGACCGTTGGAGTGATATGGTCGCACAAACCAGGCTGGAACAGGCTGTAAGGTGCATGAGCATGTGAGC
>NW_026618225.1:0-13165 GCF_000801105.2 Raphanus sativus
AATTCTCACTGATTAGTGGTTCCAAATAAAGCTTCTTAGATCGTGGTTCATCCTGGTTTGATAAGAATCATGAAGATATTGCCATATGTCCGAACAGGCTAATCTGGAATCATCTGGATAGAAAGTGGGATATCTTCTTACTCACAACTCCTATGAGATTTATTCAACTTCCTGGTTATTCTCCACTGATTAGTGGTTCCAAATAAAGCTTCTTAGATCGTGGTTCATCCTGGTTTGATAAGAATCATGAAGATATTGCCATATGTCCGAACAGGCTAATCTGGAATCATCTGGATAGAAAGTGGGATATCTTCTTACTCACAACTCCTATGAGATTTATTCAACTTCCTGGTTATTCTCCACTGATTAGTGGTTCCCAATAAAGCTTCTTAGATCGTGGTTCATCCTGGTTTGATAAGAATCATGAAGATATTGCCATATGTCCGAACAGGCTAATCTGGAATCATCTGGATAGAAAGTGGGATATCTTCTTACTCACAACTCCTATGAGATTTATTCAACTTCCTGGTTATTCTCCACTGATTAGTGGTTCCAAATAAAGCTTCTTAGATCGTGGTTCATCCTGGTTTGATAAGAATCATGAAGATATTGCCATATGTCCGAACAGGCTAATCTGGAATCATCTGGATAGAAAGTGGGATATCTTCTTACTCACAACTCCTATGAGATTTATTCAACTTCCTGGTTATTCTCCACTGATTAGTGGTTCCAAATAAAGCTTCTTAGATCGTGGTTCATCCTGGTTTGATAAGAATCATGAAGATATTGCCATATGTCCGAACAGGCTAATCTGGAATCATCTGGATAGAAAGTGGGATATCTTCTTACTCACAACTCCTATGAGATTTATTCAACTTCCTGGTTATTCTCCACTGATTAGTGGTTCCAAATAAAGCTTCTTAGATCGTGGTTCATCCTGGTTTGATAAGAATCATGAAGATATTGCCATATGTCCGAACAGGCTAATCTGGAATCATCTGGATAGAAAGTGGGATATCTTCTTACTCACAACTCCTATGAGATTTATTCAACTTCCTGGTTATTCTCCACTGATTAGTGGTTCCAAATAAAGCTTCTTAGATCGTGGTTCATCCTGGTTTGATAAGAATCATGAAGATATTGCCATATGTCCGAACAGGCTAATCTGGAATCATCTGGATAGAAAGTGGGATATCTTCTTACTCACAACTCCTATGAGATTTATTCAACTTCCTGGTTATTCTCCACTGATTAGTGGTTCCAAATAAAGCTTCTTAGATCGTGGTTCATCCTGGTTTGATAAGAATCATGAAGATATTGCCATATGTCCGAACAGGCTAATCTGGAATCATCTGGATAGAAAGTGGGATATCTTCTTACTCACAACTCCTATGAGATTTATTCAACTTCCTGGTTATTCTCCACTGATTAGTGGTTCCAAATAAAGCTTCTTAGATCGTGGTTCATCCTGGTTTGATAAGAATCATGAAGATATTGCCATATGTCCGAACAGGCTAATCTGGAATCATCTGGATAGAAAGTGGGATATCTTCTTACTCACAACTCCTATGAGATTTATTCAACTTCCTGGTTATTCTCCACTGATTAGTGGTTCCAAATAAAGCTTCTTAGATCGTGGTTCATCCTGGTTTGATAAGAATCATGAAGATATTGCCATATGTCCGAACAGGCTAATCTGGAATCATCTGGATAGAAAGTGGGATATCTTCTTACTCACAACTCCTATGAGATTTATTCAACTTCCTGGTTATTCTCCACTGATTAGTGGTTCCAAATAAAGCTTCTTAGATCGTGGTTCATCCTGGTTTGATAAGAATCATGAAGATATTGCCATATGTCCGAACAGGCTAATCTGGAATCATCTGGATAGAAAGTGGGATATCTTCTTACTCACAACTCCTATGAGATTTATTCAACTTCCTGGTTATTCTCCACTGATTAGTGGTTCCAAATAAAGCTTCTTAGATCGTGGTTCATCCTGGTTTGATAAGAATCATGAAGATATTGCCATATGTCCGAACAGGCTAATCTGGAATCATCTGGATAGAAAGTGGGATATCTTCTTACTCACAACTCCTATGAGATTTATTCAACTTCCTGGTTATTCTCCACTGATTAGTGGTTCCAAATAAAGCTTCTTAGATCGTGGTTCATCCTGGTTTGATAAGAATCATGAAGATATTGCCATATGTCCGAACAGGCTAATCTGGAATCATCTGGATAGAAAGTGGGATATCTTCTTACTCACAACTCCTATGAGATTTATTCAACTTCCTGGTTATTCTCCACTGATTAGTGGTTCCAAATAAAGCTTCTTAGATCGTGGTTCATCCTGGTTTGATAAGAATCATGAAGATATTGCCATATGTCCGAACAGGCTAATCTGGAATCATCTGGATAGAAAGTGGGATATCTTCTTACTCACAACTCCTATGAGATTTATTCAACTTCCTGGTTATTCTCCACTGATTAGTGGTTCCAAATAAAGCTTCTTAGATCGTGGTTCATCCTGGTTTGATAAGAATCATGAAGATATTGCCATATGTCCGAACAGGCTAATCTGGAATCATCTGGATAGAAAGTGGGATATCTTCTTACTCACAACTCCTATGAGATTTATTCAACTTCCTGGTTATTCTCCACTGATTAGTGGTTCCAAATAAAGCTTCTTAGATCGTGGTTCATCCTGGTTTGATAAGAATCATGAAGATATTGCCATATGTCCGAACAGGCTAATCTGGAATCATCTGGATAGAAAGTGGGATATCTTCTTACTCACAACTCCTATGAGATTTATTCAACTTCCTGGTTATTCTCCACTGATTAGTGGTTCCAAATAAAGCTTCTTAGATCGTGGTTCATCCTGGTTTGATAAGAATCATGAAGATATTGCCATATGTCCGAACAGGCTAATCTGGAATCATCTGGATAGAAAGTGGGATATCTTCTTACTCACAACTCCTATGAGATTTATTCAACTTCCTGGTTATTCTCCACTGATTAGTGGTTCCAAATAAAGCTTCTTAGATCGTGGTTCATCCTGGTTTGATAAGAATCATGAAGATATTGCCATATGTCCGAACAGGCTAATCTGGAATCATCTGGATAGAAAGTGGGATATCTTCTTACTCACAACTCCTATGAGATTTATTCAACTTCCTGGTTATTCTCCACTGATTAGTGGTTCCAAATAAAGCTTCTTAGATCGTGGTTCATCCTGGTTTGATAAGAATCATGAAGATATTGCCATATGTCCGAACAGGCTAATCTGGAATCATCTGGATAGAAAGTGGGATATCTTCTTATCACAACTCCTATGAGATTTATTCAACTTCCTGGTTATTCTCCACTGATTAGTGGTTCCAAATAAAGCTTCTTAGATCGTGGTTCATCCTGGTTTGATAAGAATCATGAAGATATTGACATAGGATATAAATAAATCAGAAAGAGAGAGGAGCTGGAGATACATGAAGTAGAAGCAGATCCGAGATTACTTGAAATACAAGTATATCCGTACAACACTTGCTGTGCAAGGTACCAATGCATAACCTAACGTGGAGTGAGAGGCAAGACAAGTCAGAGAACACCTTGGTCGACATCAGAGAAGGAGGAGACCGTTGGAGAGTGTAAGAGACAAGGAGAGTGTTTAAAATAAGCAAGGTCACATGATACACTTAAGTGTAGCCGTTTGTGACCTGTCCTCTCAACACTGCCTTGCCTTGATCAGAACACATTTGTTTATTGTTTTAAGTACTTGCATAGAATTGTTTAATACTTCTGTATCCAGGCATCTTGCCTATATAATCTTGTAACCTCTCTCACATTAATCTTAAGGAAATAAATCCTTCTTTACTCTCTCTTTACTTTGCAACATCTCTCTCTCTCTCTCTCACGATTTCATCTCTCTCACTTGTTCTTCACTTGTTCATCATTTGTTCTTCATTTACTTTCATGGTATCAGAGCTTAAGCTCTTGAGAACCTAAAATCCTTCCGCAATACACTCTGGTTTTACTTTCTTTCTTGATTCACTCTTTTACTTTCTCAAATCTCACCTCAGATTTCTTTTATCCAGTGGATAATAAATCTGTGTTCTTGAGTTTCTGGAAATTTTTAAAATTCTCTTGGCTGTTCTCACTCTCTCCTGTATCCATTTAATTTTCTTGAGAGTTAACCTTGATTTTAAACTTGTTTTTCCTCAGTTCAGAGAGATTTACTTGTTTCTGTCTTGAAAAACTCTTGGAAAATTTATTTGAAACCTTAAGGAGAAGATGGAGGACTACAGACCAGTGAGAATTCCATGTCTACTCAAGGGACCAGGAAACTACATCACCTGGTCTAGAATGGCCAGGACAGCCCTTGGAGGTAGAGGATATTGGGAGCATGTCACTTCAGGCTCTGCTCCAAAGAAAATCACCCAAGGAGAAGATGGCAAGGAGGTTGTAGTGGTGGATGAAGGCAAATGGGCTCAGGAAGATCTCATGGTGCTGTCTACCTTGCAAAGCTCACTTGATGGTCCATTAATGGACTCTTATTCACACTGTACCACAACAAAACAGCTGTGGGATACCTTGCACAAGGTGTTTGGCAACACTTCAAACCTCACCAGAATCTTTGAAGTGAAGAGAGCCATCAACAACTTGGAGCAGGAAGAAGGAGACTTCACCAAGCATCTTGGGAAGTACAGTCAGCTATGGTCTGAGCTAGAGATGCTAAGGCCAAGCACCAATGACCCTGATACACTTGAAGCCAGGCGTGAGCAAGACAAGGTCTTTGGACTGCTTCTCACACTTAACCCAAGCTTCAATGATGTGGTGAGGCATATACTAAGAGACAAGGAGCTTCCAGGCTATGATGAAGTATGTGCTAGACTCCAAAAGGAGATAGGCTCAGATGGTCTCTTTGGAGGTGGAAAAGGAGGGCTCTCACTGGCGCACAAGGCTGAGAAGGTGGAGAGTGCTTCAGCTAACAAAGCCTACTTCAAACCAAGAAGGGGAGGAGACAAGTCTGTGACTTGTGAGCATTGTAAGAAGGAGGGACACTCCAAGACAAGCTGCTGGTTCCTCCACCCTCACCTCAGGCCAGTTTCAACAAACAGGCCCCAACAAAACAGAGCACATGAGGCAAGAGCTCAAGACACCACAGATGGGAAGGCTATGGTCTCAACTACCCACACTGGTGGATCCTTCTCCTCACACGCCATGACACCAGCTCAGGATGATGCATTCATCCGCAAGTCAGACATTGAGGCTCTTATCAAAGCACTCAATGCAAACTCTGGTAACATTAATGTTAATGCTTTAAATTCTATTCACCATGCATCACACCCTGCTAGATCTCTAATTATTGATTCAGGAGCTTCCCATCATATGATTAGGGATGTTAATCTGATTAGTAATGTTAAACCAGCTCTAGGCAGTGTAGTAATTGCTAATGGTGATAGAATACCTATTGAAGGAGTAGGAAATCTGAAATTGTTTGAAAAAGAGTCTCAAGCCTTTTATATGCCTAGCTTCCCTCTAACTTACTATCTGTTAAGAAAGCAACCACTGATCTTAATTGCCATGTTATTTTTAGTCCTAATGATGTGTGCTTTCAGGATATTAAGACCAGTAAGATGCTGGGAAAAGGTGTGAGCAAGGGAGAGCTTTATTTACTTGAAGACACCAAGCTGTTATCAGATTCTACTTATGCTTTTAATTCTGCTTCTGTTTTAACTAGTGATGTATTATGGCATGCTAGATTAGGTCATCCTCATTCTAGAGCTTTAAGTCTTATGTTGCCTAATCTGTCTTTTAAAAATGAAACTTGTGAGGCTTGTATCCTTGGTAAACATTGCAAATCTGTTTTTCCTAAATCTATGACTATTTATGAAAATTGCTTTGATCTAGTTCACTCTGATGTTTGGACAGCACCTTGTGTATCTAGAGAAAACCATAAATATTTTGTGACATTCATAGATGAAAAATCAAAGTTTACTTGGCTCACATTGATTTCTAGTAAAGATAGAGTTTTTGAAGCTTTTCTAAACTTCCAAAACTATGTGACTAACCATTTCAACTCTAAGATAAAAATCTTTAGGTCTGATAATGGAGGAGAATACACTAGCAATGCTTTCAAACAACACCTAGCAAAACATGGAATAATACATCAAACAAGCTGTCCTTACACACCACAACAAAATGGAGTGGCTGAGAGGAAAAATCGCCATCTTATGGAGGTTGCAAGGAGCATGATGTTTCACACCAATGTTCCTAAGAGATTTTGGGGTGATGCTGTGGTCTCTGCATGCTATTTAATCAACAGGATACCAACCAAAGTCCTCCAAGATGTCTCTCCCTTTCAGGTATTAAACAAAATCAAACCTCCACTTGATCACTTGCGTGTGTTTGGGTGTGTTTGCTATGTCTTGACACCAGGAGAACAGAGAAACAAGCTGGAAGCCAAGAGTGTCAAGGGCATGTTCATTGGATATTCTCATACACAGAAAGGCTACAAGTGCTACATACCTGAGTTAAGAAGAGTAATGGTCTCAAGGGATGTGAAGTTTGTGGAATCCAAGGGTTACTATGATGAGAAGAGCTGGGACAGCCTTAAAGATCTCTCACAAGGACCATCTGATAGAGCAAACAACCTGAGAACCATCTTGGAAAGCTTAGGCATCTCTCAGCCTAGTAGCAGTGAGGCGCCTAACATCCTGACAAGATCCTAGGAAGGCTCTGGAACAGATGGGATAATCCTTTGCAGAAACGAATCAAGAGACTCGAGTTTCTCAAAGGCAGTGGATCGAATGGTGACACAAGAGTTATGAAAGGGCTCTTGATACTCCTAGATATCTAATCCGGATATGACACACCGAAGAAGAGATCCTTGGGCTCTGGATATTACACACCAGAAGTTGGATATTACACACCAACACTCAGACAACTCGACAAGCAAGATGAAGAGAGAAAACAAAGGTTTTTTGATAAAAAGATGGATACTGATACAAGGGGGCCACGACCAGGTTATAAAGGAGAAGCCTTGTACATGCACAAGGTCTCGAAAATACAAAAGAAATAAAGACAAAGGCTCCCTTGGAAACATAACAAAGACTAGAGTTTTCGAAAACTAAATAACATAAAAACATAGCTATAAAAATAACATAAGGTCTTCATGTGGACAGACCAAGATCAATCATCTAGGGTATAGGAGAAGTAGACTTGTGGCCTCGTTAAAACCTTCCTTTGGAAAACCCAGTGGGACAAAACCAAAGGTTAGGAAAAGAGCACACACAAGCTACTTGCCTAGATGATGATAAGCTCGAAGGTAGAGTAGCTTGAATGATGGTTAAGATGTCTTGGATGATCAAGCTTCGGCCAAGACCAATGCATTCTTCTTGTTTCCAAGCATTCTTCAATATTGCATCCTCAGCTACAAGCTCTTCAGGTTCAGGTTCATACTTCCATTCCTTGGTGCTTTCCATGATCATATCATCCCCTCCCTCTTCAAAAAGATTTGACCTCAAATCTGCTTTACCTGCAATAAAGGAGACCAAATCAGTAACATAGAAGTTTGAAATCAGATTACACTTACCTTGCAAGCCTCTTAGATAGGCATTGTTGCTGATTGATTCGGATATAGAGGAAACACTGATCCAGTTGGCTCTCCTTACTCCTGATGCAGTGAAACAAAACAAGTTAGCACATAAAAGTTTATCAAAGAGTAAGAGTCTTATCCCAAATTTGTTTCTGCTTGGTTCTGGCTTGTATGCTTCATCTGGAGGTGCTTCTTTGATGATGATAAAGGCAAAGACGTCTGGGTATCTCTTCTGATACAGATCAGGTGGCTTGAACCGCTTGTCTTCCTCATGCTTGTTCTTTCTCCTTGTATGCTTCAAAGCTTCATCATAATCTGCACATGGTTCTTTTGAAAAAAACAAGTGCATCATATCTGTGTAATCAATAATAAAAGAGTTATTGAAAATATGATCACTTACCTTAGCATGCTCACCTGGTCGCCATAGATAGGACTGAGATGTTTTAAACTCAGAAAAATTCAAAGATAGCCAATACAAGATCACCCGATTTGTAGAACCCATAACTCTTTCATCTGAGAAGCTTTGGACTTGATTCCAAATCGACGTGAGACCCTGATGAGTTAAGTTTCCATGGCAGTCGAGTTTGCTGATTAATTCCCTGTGGTTGTTGGGATATGGTCCTCGGACTGCTCCTATGTCAAATCTGGCGGCTAGACAGCTTTCAAAGTTTTCTTGTTGCATCTCCAACTTAGCCAAGGACTCATCATTGATACTCTGATAATTATAGCCCTTCTTTCCGAAAAGTGTATACCTCAAAACAGTTTGACCTGTACCAACAGCAAGCAAATCAGGTTTCATATTTTTCTTTGAGTTTAGATAGATACCTCGGTTTGGTTTCTTTGGAGTATGTTGTAGGATAAGTCGATCTGGTGGTTTCTCCTTGATCTCCAATGCACCTTCTGCACGTTCCTTGAGGCTCTCCATTGTACCTGTTCCTTTTTGAGCACTAATGGGACAGAACAAGTGCATTATACTTGAAATAGAGACATTAAAAACACTACACTTGAAACTATGACCTGTAATAAAATTTTGCCAATATTGAATCAGGTTATTAGTCTCACTTATTCTGGTACCTTTCAAGAAGAGTTGCATGGACTCAGCCGAGAAAATTATCTCTTTTGTCACAAGATCAGATTCTTTACTTGTATCAAGTGCTGATTGTCCACACGCCTCTCTTGGACATTTCTCCTTAGGGAGTTCTGCGTCAGTAGTATTGGTGATCTCATTGTCTGAGATTTGTTGCCTTTGTGGTGAGGTGCTCTTGGGTGCATACTTTTTTCTTAGTATCACTTTCAGTTCTTCCCACTTGGTGATAGATGGCTCCTTGTGAACTTTCAAGTCTTCTTCTTTCTGCAACCAAAACTTATGAGCACTTCCCGTGAGGGTAGTAACAGCATAAAACAATTCATCCTTCTTTAGGATTCTGTTGTGACACAGCCATTTGTCCATGAGTCTTTCCCATTTAAGATAATGACCTTCTCTTTTTCCTACAAAAGCATAGAGTAGAACATCATTATCAACAGGTTTATAATCAGAACAATGATCAATTTTAGGAATGAGAGAAGTTTTATGTGATTTGATCCATGTGCTGGCTGGTGGCTTGATATGTTGTCCTCCACGACTTGCATCTTCTTCTTTAAACCTCTTATGATTGCTTGATCGGTATTGAACAGAATCTGGTGGCTTGGGCTCAAGCTCTTGATTATGCATTCTCCTTTTCTGCATATGCTCAACATGTATCTGCTGCTGTTCCATTCTGAATTTCATTATCTTCTGCAAAGTAGCAGTCTTAGCAGTGGTTATTCTTCCTTCTTGATCTCTTGCCATGGTTCCTGAAATCAAAAACACACAGCAGTAAATAATTCTAACAGAAACAAACACTTAAAAATAAACACAACACAGATTTATTGCAGGTTTTCGATTTTTAAAAAGGAACAGAACAGTCTGATCAAACAGATTCAAAACGAAATTTAAAACCTTAACAACTCTGATCAATTTCAAACTCAACCAAAGACAAGTAAAGATCAAACATGAGCAATATGAAACAGATCAAAACGCAATCAAAGTGAATATGAAAAGGCTACAACAGATCTATGATTAAAGTGCTCAGATTTATCAGATTTCATCAACAGAAACACAGATCTATCAACTCTCAACAGAATCTCAAAAGACAAAACGAAAATAAGAGAGAAAGATGAACACTTCCCTTCCAGAGTTGCTCTGATACCACTTGACAAGATCCTAGGAAGGCTCTGGAACAGATGGGATAATCCTTTGCAGAAACGAATCAAGAGACTCGAGTTTCTCAAAGGCAGTGGATCGAATGGTGACACAAGAGTTATGAAAGGGCTCTTGATACTCCTAGATATCTAATCCGGATATGACACACCGAAGAAGAGATCCTTGGGCTCTGGATATTACACACCAGAAGTTGGATATTACACACCAACACTCAGACAACTCGACAAGCAAGATGAAGAGAGAAAACAAAGGTTTTTTGATAAAAAGATGGATACTGATACAAGGGGGCCACGACCAGGTTATAAAGGAGAAGCCTTGTACATGCACAAGGTCTCGAAAATACAAAAGAAATAAAGACAAAGGCTCCCTTGGAAACATAACAAAGACTAGAGTTTTCGAAAACTAAATATCATAAAAACATAGCTATAAAAATAACATAAGGTCTTCATGTGGACAGACCAAGATCAATCATCTAGGGTATAGGAGAAGTAGACTTGTGGCCTCGTTAAAAACCTTCCTTTGGAAAACCCAGTGGGACAAAACCAAAGGTTAGGAAAAGAGCACACACAAGCTACTTGCCTAGATGATGATCAGCTCGAAGGTGGAGTAGCTTGAATGATGGTTAAGATGTCTTGGATGATCAAGCTTCGGCCAAGACCAATGCATTCTTCTTGTTTCCAAGCATTCTTCAATATTGCATCCTCAGCTACAAGCTCTTCAGGTTCAGGTTCATACTTCCATTCCTTGGTGCTTTCCATGATCATATCACATCCCTCCATCACCACCAGCTGCTGTTCCCATTGAAGCAACAGTCCCAATTATGGAACCAGTCCATCCTGATCCTGAGGGAGGCAATGAGAATGAGCCAACACCAGAAGATGATTCAACATCAGTCCATGATCAAGATGGTGCTGATTCTGATCAGTCTAGTGGAGATCAGTATGAGGGTGAGCAGGAACAGGAAGAAGCAGTGATAGAGGAGCAGATTCAACCATTGAGAAGAAGTACCAGAGTGAGAAAAGATCCATCAAACTGGAGCAACACCAGAGTATACTTCAACAGCAATGCAGTGGCTCATCCTATCCAAGCAACCTGCTCCTTTGCAAGCTATCCTCAAGAGCATGTAGCTTTCATCATCAACCTGGATCAAGAATACATTCCAAAGACTTATGAAGAAGCTATGGAGGATGATGAGTGGAGAGAGTCTGTTGGAGATGAAGTTGGAGCCATGATCAAGAATGACACTTGGTATGAGACTGAACTGCCTAAAGGAAAGAAAGCAGTCACAAGCCGCCTACTCTTCACCATCAAGTATCAAGCAAATGGGAAGCCAGAAAGGAAAAAGACAAGGCTAGTTGCAAGAGGATACACCCAAGTCTATGGAGAAGACTACTTGGATACTTTTGCACCAGTAGCTAAGCTCCACACCATAAGGATTGTTCTCTCCTTGGCTGTAAACTTGGAATGGGATTTATGGCAGATGGATGTCAAGAATGCCTTTCTACAAGGAGAGCTAGAGGATGAGGTGTACATGAGACCACCTCCTGGTATGGAAGACATGGTCAAGCCAGGAAATGTCTTAAGATTAAAAAAGGCCATCTATGAATTAAAACAGTCACCAAGAGCTTGGTACCACAAGCTGAGTACAACTCTCAATGGAAGAGGGTTTGTAAAATCAGAAGCTGATCACACTCTCTTCACCCTCACAAGCAAACAAGGAATTGTGGTGATTCTGATCTATGTAGATGATATCATCATCACAGGAAGCAACAAGGAAGGTATCATCTCTACCAAAGCTTTCCTTAAGTCTAGCTTTGATATTAAAGATTTGGGTGAGCTAAAGTACTTTCTAGGGATTGAGATATGCCGCTCTAAGGAGGGGCTATTCTTATCTCAAAGAAAGTACACACTTGATCTTTTAAATGAGGCAGGAGAGCTTGGAGCAAGAATAGCTAAGACACCACTTGAAGAAGGTTACAAAGTCTTGCGTGAGGGGGAGATTGAAGATACCTTTTTTGGCGATTTCAAACTCTATAGAAGAATGGTGGGGAAGCTGATCTACCTTACCATCACAAGACCAGACATCTGCTTTGCTGTAAACCAAGTCAGTCAGCATATGCAAACTCCCAAGGTTCATCACTGGAAGATGGTGGAGAGGATCATGAGATATCTAAGGGAAGCTCCTGGTCAAGGTGTATGGATGGGATGCAACAAGAGTACAGAGATTGTGGGATACTGTGATGCAGATTGGGCTGGTGATAGAGTAGACAGGAGGTCTACTACAGGCTATTGCACTTTTATAGGAGGCAATCTGGTTACTTGGAAAAGCAAGAAGCAGAAGGTGGTATCATGTTCAAGTGCTGAAGCAGAATATAGAGCAATGAGGAAGCTGACCAGTGAACTCATTTGGATCAGAAACTTGCTAAGAGACTTGGGCATAGAGACAACAACACCAATCACAATGCACTGTGACAACCAGGCAGCCATCCATATAGCCTCAAACTCAGTGTTTCATGAGAGGACAAAGCATATTGAGGTGGATTGTCACAAGGTTAGACAAGCAGTGGAGCAGAAGATCATCCTACCTTGCTACACTAGAAGTGAAGACCAGCTAGCTGACATCTTCACCAAAGGAGCAAGCACCAAGGTCTGTGAGTTCATCCATCCGAGATTGGGACTCATAGACTTGGCTAGATCATGATCCCCTTATACCATGGAACATCTACTCTTTTTCCTTTATGTGTTTTTATCCCATTGGGTTTTTCACATAAAGGTTTTAATGAGGGATGTGTTCATGGGTTCCAATCTTAACCACATACTATATGGTTAAGCTTGAGGGGGAGTATTGACATAGGATATAAATAAATCAGAAAGAGAGAGGAGCTGGAGATACATGAAGTAGAAGCAGATCCGAGATTACTTGAAATACAAGTATATCCGTACAACACTTGCTGTGCAAGGTACCAATGCATAACCTAACGTGGAGTGAGAGGCAAGACAAGTCAGAGAACACCTTGGTCGACATCAGAGAAGGAGGAGACCGTTGGAGAGTGTAAGAGACAAAGGAGAGTGTTTAAAATAAGCAAGGTCACATGATACACTTAAGGTGTAGCCGTTTGTGACCTGTCCCTCTCAACACTGCCTTGCCTTGATCAGAACACATTTGTTTATTGTTTTAAGTACTTGCATAGAATTGTTTAATACTTTCTGTATCCAGGCATCCTGCCTATATAATCTTGTAACCTCTCTCACATTAATCTTAAGGAAATAAATCCTTCTTTACTCTCTCTTTACTTTGCAACATCTCTCTCTCTCTCTCTCTCACG
>NW_026618226.1:0-13161 GCF_000801105.2 Raphanus sativus
TTGGAATTCATGAGTGTTTGTCTCATGTCAAGAGAGTAATTCAGTTAACTTGTAACTGAATCCCTTCAACCATACAACAGGAACTCACTCTACATTGGAAGAGACAACCAACTGGTGGTTGAATCCCCTCACACAGCCTATACTATAACCAAGATCCTAGAGAGTAAACTGGTTATAGAAAGCTAAGAATCTCTAGTTTGAATCTAATCCTTGAGAAGTAACACAACACTTAGAGTTTGTGCACTTAAGATGAATGGGATCTAGAATCAGTAAGCTAGAGTTAAGAAGAAATAAGAAGAGTTTTAAAGTGAATTTTACAAGTATTAGGCTGCCTTAAGAGAAAGAGAGTTAAGGCAGCCTCTAAATCATGATTCACTTGACCCTTACATTGTGACTATTGTTTAGACACAAGAGAGGGAGAGAGAGCCACGAAATTGATGAGAGAAACTTGTATTAAGACTGGATAAATGTTACAAGAGGTGGTGAAGTCTTTAAATAGACAATCACTTACAATAAACAATGAATTAAAACAAGGGAATGACTAAACAAATATTATTGTGGGTTTCTGATGAAGCCAGAAGGATGCAGCCAAGGTTAATCTCGACCAGAGGGAGGGAGAGTGACAGGAGAGAGGTTTACACAGCCTGGTTGAGTGAAAGTGACAGGTCCAGCTGCTTCTCTTAAGCAACATGTGACTTTCTTCTTTTCAAATTCAAACCAGGCTCTCTTATTTTAATTCAAACATGTTTCCTTGACATCTCAGTGTTTCCCACGTCCATATTAAGTCTCCAAACTCCTTTCTTGCTTGAAAGGTAAGTTAGGTCAAGATAGTAGCTTGTGGAGCAAGACTGCACAAACATAACAAATTGGCTTCTCTTGAATGTTCTCTTTGGATCATCAAACAGCTTCTTCTTCTTCTGGTCATTCCTTTATTTATTTCAACACTCCCCTCAAGCTTGACCATAGGAGATCCTTGGGCAAGCTTGGAACTGAGAGCACTTGCCTCATTAAAAACCTAAGTGTGGAAACCTCAATGGGATAAAACCATAACTTAGGGAAAAAAGTGCAACTACCCTCAGCCTAGGGATTGGCCAGTGGGTTTATGAGTCTTATGATCAAGTTTAGGGACTCATAAACCCTGGATCATGGCCTTACTTCAATTGGAAGCTGGCACAATGCCTTCCTTGCTCACACTCAAAACTGCTTGGAACTCTCCATGTTGCTGTTCTTTGTCTCCCCCTTTCTTCTGACCTCTTGCCATCATCAAAGGGTTTGATCCACGACCAGACTCTCCATTATGAGCTCAACTACCCTCAGCCTAGGGATTGGCCAGTGGGTTTATTGAGTCTTATGATCAAGTTTAGGGACTCATAAACCCTGGATCATGGCCTTACTTCAATTGGAAGCTGGCAACAATGCCTTCCTTGCTTCACACTCAAAACTGCTTGGAACTCTCCATGTTGCTGGTTCTTTGTCTCCCCCTTTCTTCTGACCTCTTGCCATCATCAAAGGGTTTGATCCACGACCAGACTCTCCATTATGAGCTCCAAGTACCTGATTCAAACAATGCACACACACATGCATCAATTCTCAAGGGGCAAACCTATTCAATCATAAGCATAAGTATAGATTAAGGTACTTCCCTTGCATAAGTTGAATGGACATTGGCTTCTCATATTAACACCCCTCCTCAAGCTTGACCTAAGAATAAGAGTATGTGGTCAAGCTTGGAAGATGAGAGCCAATGATGATCACCAAAGCCTTGAGACCACAAGCTTCATCAACCAGGTACAAGCACACATGCTATGGGCTGATTCATAGCTTCCCAACTGAAGGTAACTGTTCTAACTTCATGTAGAAGCTGATCCATAGCTTCCCACCAGAAGGTAACTGTTCTAACTCCATGCCTTGGGCTGATCCATAGCTTCCCCACTGAAGGTAACTGTTCTAACTCCAAGTTGTTGCTGTCCTTGTTGAATTCTTCTTGCAGTGGCTTCTAGACAGGCATGTAAGCTCATTTACAGCCCCCTCAAGCTTGAATCCGAGTATAGGGGAGGAGACAAGCTTGATATGAGCTTTTAAGCCTCCTGGTCTACTCACAAATTATTTCTCCATGGTCAGGAATATGCATCTTGTGCAGGCTCTGATCAACATGGGCAATCTGTCAAACCAACACTAAGACAAGCATCAGTAGACAACAAGAGACCAGAACATTGGTTTTCACCAAGTCTGATCTTTAAAACACAATTTAAATAAGCACAGCAGCAATGGACAGATATCTTTAAGATTCTATCCTAGCAACACTCTCTGAATCCTAATCAACAAGATTAAGCTTTCAGGCAACAATACAATCAATTTTCCTAAGGGCAGAAGCAAGACAATTCTTTCAAAGACAGCTTAATAACCCTAGGCAGATTCTAACAAGTGATTGTGAGAAGAGAGAAATTAAGTAACCAGAGTAAAAGTAACCAGAGAATAAGTAGAGATTTAGAGAATGATGTAACCAGAGTATTAGTAGCCAGAGAATGAGAGAATGATGGTGAGTAAGTAACCTGAGAATCAGAGAATTAGAAAAGAGAGAATAGAGAGTTTGCTCAAGAGTTCTAATGGACAGAGTTTTGCTCTGTTTTCTTGAGTTTTGTGGAAGCATTAACAGCCAGGAGCCACCAATACTCCTCATGAGTTTGGTGCTTTAGTAGCTGAAACACAATGGACCATTGAACAATTAATTTGCTCACTGGTCTTAGACATGTGCCACTGTAATAACTCATGAACTGATGTTTTCCAGGGCTTTCAACAAGAGAACCATCAGAATAACACATGAACAAGTGTTTTCTGTGGCTTAGACAACAATGAAACCAATGGATCAAACAGTTTGGTCCACTGGTCAAAGAGATGCTCCATTAAGAATGAGCTATTACCCAATGGATAAAGCATAATGGTGAAGCAATTTCGAAATCTTCTCTTTCTCATGCTTGATTCAACATACTAACAAGTACTGACCAAGCTTACACTATATCAGAGTGAGAGAGAAAGTATTTAATTTTCTTTTTGTTTTTTAATTTTTCTTTTCAAGAAATTTAAGACACAAGTAATAATCTTTTCTCCCTCCCTCAGGCTGGTAAGAACATATTCAGTCTTTCATCCAAACCTTAACAATGAGGAGATCAAGGGGAGAGTCACTGATTTTAAAAAAAAAACATTTAAAGATTGCATCTTGAATTTTGGAAAACATACTTCATCTAACCTCTCTACTGCTCATGTTTTGAATCCTAGCCACACAGCTCATCAAAAACAATTTCAAAGTGAGAGAGAGAGAGCTTCAGGATGAAGTAGAACAGAGTGAGTTCAGCCCAAGAGAGCAACTAGGCTCTGATACCATGTTGGAATTCATGAGTGTTGTCTCATGTCAAGAGAGTATTCAGTTAACTTGTAACTGAATCCCTTCAACCATACAACAGGAACTCACTCTACATTGGAAGAGACAACCAACTGGTGGTTGAATCCCCTCACACAGCCTATACTATAACCAAGATCCTAGAGAGTAAACTGGTTATAGAAAGCTAAGAATCTCTAGTTTGAATCTAATCCTTGAGAAGTAACACAACACTTTAGAGTTTGTGCACTTAAGATGAATGGGATCTAGAATCAGTAAGCTAGAGTTTAAGAAGAATAAGAAGAGTTTAAAGTGAATTTTACAAGTATTAGGCTGCCTTAAGAGAAAGGAGTTAAGGCAGCCTCTAAATCATGATTCACTTGACCCTTACATTGTGACTATTGTTTAGACACAAGAGAGGGAGAGAGAGCCACGAAATTGATGAGAGAAACTTGTATTAAGACTGGATAAATGTTACAAGAGGTGGTGAAGTCTTTAAATAGACAATCACTTACAATAAACAATGATTAAACAAGGAATGACTAAACAAATATTATTGTGGGGTTCTGATGAAGCCAGAAGGATGCAGCCAAGGTTAATCTCGACCAGAGGGAGGGAGAGTGACAGGAGAAGAGGTTTACACAGCCTGGTTGAGTGAAAGTGACAGGTCCAGCTGCTTCTCTTAAGCAACATGTGACTTCTTCTTTTCAAATTCAAACCAGGCTCTCTTATTTTAATTCAAACATGTTTCCTTGACATCTCAGTGTTTCCCACGTCCATATTAAGTCTCCAAACTCCTTTCTTGCCTTGAAAGGTAAGTTAGGTCAAGATAGTAGCTTGTGGAGCAAGACTGCACAAACATAACCAATTGGCTTCTCTGATGTTCTCTTTGGATCATCAAACAGCTTCTTCTTCTTCTGGTCATTCCTTTATTTATTTCAACAGGATGGCATTGTGAAGAATTCTTGTTGGCGTGCGGTTGATAAGATAAGCAGCAGTAACCACTGCATCTCCCCAAAACCTCTTAGGCACATTTGAGTGAAACATCATGCTCCTGGCCACTTTCATCAAGTGTCTATTCTTTCTTTCTGCCACACCATTTTGTTGAGGTGTGTAAGGACAGCTGGTTTGGTGTATGATTCCGTGAGAAGCTAAGTGTTGTTTGAAGGCTGTGCTAGTGTATTCACCACCATTATCTGATCTAAGAATTTTAATCTTAACATTGAAATGGTTAGTGACATAATTCTGAAAGTTTTTAAGCTTCTAGCACCCTATTTTGATTGCAACAAAGTGATCCAAGTGTACTTAGACTTTTCATCTATAAAAGTCACAAAGTACTTATGCTGTTCTCTAGAGCACATGGGGCAGTCCAAACATCAGAATGGATTAAATCAAAGCAATTATCATAGATGGTCATTGATTTAGGAAACACATTTCTACAATGTTTCCTAATATACAAGCCTCACAATCACTTTTAAAAGAAATACTAGGCAACAGGATGTTCAAAGCATGAGAATGAGGATGTCCTAATCTAGCATGCCATATTACATCTTTAGGGAATTCAGAAACAGAATTAAAAATAGCAAGATAAATCAGAAGCTGGTCTTGTGTCCTCAAGCAAGTACAAGTCTCCCTTGGTAACACCTTTGCCAAGCAACTTACTAGAATCAATATCCTGAAAATACACACTGTTAGGCCTGAAAGTAACTTGACAATTCAAATCATTAGTCACTCTTTTAACTGACAGCAAGTTAGATGCAAATGTGGGCATATAAAAGGCTTTAGACACTTTGTCAAACAGTTTGAGATCACCAACTCCTTCTATTGGAATTTTATCTCCATTGGCTATCATCACATTTCCTAAGGCAGGTTCAATGTTTTTAATCAAGCTTAAATCACTAATCATATGGTGTGATGCACCAGAATCAATAATCAGAGGTTTAGCAGTTTTAAAAACACTCATAGAACTACCAACAGTGTGATATGCACTAAGAGAAGTACCAAGAGTTTTAGGTATACCAGATTCTTTAAGGCCTTGATGAAAGCACTTAAGTCAGACTTTGTGATGATCTCATCTAGATTGGCCCTTGGTGTAGCATACACTGATGCAGAGGTCATGGCACTCCCCGCCACTGCTGCTTGCTCCCATAGGGTGTGGTGTGGTTGGCTCTGCTCCATCAGTTGAGAGATTGGCTCTTGCATCCTGATGCTGGGGGCGAGTCTCTCTGAACTTGTTTGGCTTCAAGTGGGGATGGAGAAGCCAGCACTTGTCCTTTAGATGACCTCTCTTCTTGCAATGGTCACAGATCAAGGCTTTCTTCTCCTCTTGCTTGTATGCCTTGTTAGCCACAGCTTCTTCAGCTTGGTGTGCCATGTTTAGGTCTCCTTTGTTACCAAACAAGCCCACTGATCCTTCCTCCTTCTGGATTTGAGCACATACTTCATCCAGGTCAGGGAGCTTGTCAGATCTCAAGATGTGCTTAATCAAGCTACCATAAGATGGGCTAAGAGTGAGTAGCAGTCCAAACACTTTATCCTCTTCACGCCTGGTTAAGAGAGTGGTAGGATCAGTTGTGTGTGGCCTTAGTATCTCCATCTCTGCCCAAAGAGACCTGAACTTGCCAAAGTGAGGTTGGAACTCCCCATCTCCTTGGTTGAGAGCGCCAATGGCCCTTTTCACTTCAAATACTCTAGTGAGGTTGGAAACATTTCCATACACTTTGTAGAGAGTATCCCACAGCTGCTTGGTAGTCTCACAGTATGAGTAAGACTCCATTATTGCTGGTTCAAGAGAGCTGAGGAGGGCTGAGAGCACCATGAGATCTTCTTGATTCCATTTGTCTTCATCAGCTACCACCACCACCTCTTTTCCATCTTCTCCTTGAGTGGTTTGTTTTGGAGTAGCCTCTGTTGTGGCATACTTCCATAAACCTCTTCCACCAAGAGCTCTCTTCACCATCCTTGCCCAAAAGAGGTAGTTAACCCCCTTCAAGGTCACAGGTATGTTGAGATGTTTGTTGTTGTTGTTGTTGCTTTCTTCCATTTTCTTCAACTCGCCAAGAACACTTCAAGAACAGGAGAGAGAAATTTTAAAAGAAAGAGATTTAAACAAGAACAGAGTGTTTGCGGAAGTTAGATTTGGTTTGAAGAGCTTTGTTGCTCTGATACCATGAGATTTTATAAAGATTAAAAGAGGTTTGTGATGAGAATTAAGAACAAGAGTGAGTAATTAGTATCAAACCGAGAGAGAGAGATAAGAGAGAGAGGAGTATTGCGAGAGTTAAGAGAGAAAGAGATAAGAGGAATTCATATTTCCTTACTTAATTCAGAACATGTTACAAGACATTTAAAGACAAACAAGAGAACAAATCGACAAAGAGAGATACAATAAACTAATGAGAGATAGTACAAGAGGAATAAACAAATGGGAGAGAGGCTGGTCGATCTTGGCTCGGCCAGACGAGTGATAGTGACCTTTCACAACGGTTCACTGCTCTGATCTTCCTTAGACAAACCCGTGACTTCTTCCTTAACAGCTCTATTCTTCTTGTATCGACATCCTCTCTTGTTTCTAGTTAATGTATCCTTTCTTGATGATTTAAATAAGGCTCTTCCTTGCCTTGCAAGACACACAAGGTTTAGCTTCTTATCTTGTACGGATAGTACACCATCAACTCTTCATGCGCATGCATTGCCTCTTATTCTTCATCAATGTCTTTGCTAGCTTCATGTTTCCACTCCTCATTATTGCTTCATGTCAACACTGGATAGAAAGTGGGATATCTTCTTACTCACAACTCCTATGAGATTTATTCAACTTCCTGGTTATTCTCCACTGATTAGTGGTTCCAAATAAAGCTTCTTAGATCATTGTTCATCCTGGTTTGATAAGAAATCATGAAGATAATGGCATATGTCCGAACAGGCTAATCTGTAATCATCTGGATAGAAGGTGGGATATCTTGTTGCTCACAACACTTATGAGATTTATTCAACTTCCTGTTATTCTCACTGATTAGTGGTTCCAAATAAAGCTTCTTAGATCGTGGTTCATCCTGGTTTGATAAGAATCATGAAGCTATTGCCATATTGTTGACATGAAGAAAATAAAGATAAAATGCTATGAAGAAGAAGTGCAAGGCAAGACACGCATGAGAGAGTCAAGAGAATGGTCTTAGAGTAACTTGTGAAGTCTAAGCCTAGCGTGGCTTGCAAGACAAGGATAAGACCTTGACACATTGATTTGAATATACTAGAAGAGTGAAGAGTGTCGACACAAAGAGAAGAGAGATGTTGGAGAAGAGTCACGGGTTGGTTAAGGTAGATCAGAGCAGAGTGGACCGTTGGGAGCTGTCGCTTTCTCTCCAGCTGAACGAGCCTGATCGATCTGAACACCCTCCCATTTGTTTATTCTTTATTGTACTTCCTCTCAATTGTTTATTGTATCTCTCATTGCAACTTGCAAGCCTGTAGTGTCTTTAAATAGCATGTAACCTATGATGAATGAATGCAAGGAATTTACTTCCTCTTTTCTATCTTTCTCATTCTCGCAAACCATCTCTCTCTCTAAGTCTCACAATGTCTCTCATCTAGATCACTAAATCCTTTATTCTCTCATGGTATCAGAGCACTAAAAGCTCTTGGAACCAATTTTCTTTACTTATCATTCCGCAAACTCTGAATTTTTCTTTTCTATTTTTGGCAAAGTTCTTGGTGTTCTTCACTTGTTCTTCATTTCCAGCTTGAAAATTTGCCAAAAATGGAAACCCACTCAAAAATGGTGTCTATTCCAGTGACTCTAAAAGGTCCTAACTACCTACTATGGTCGAGACTTGCCAAGACAGCACTAGGAGGCAGAGGTCTTTGGGAGTGCGTGGAGGGCAAGGCCACAAACAAGACTGTCCTAGGAGAGGATGGTAAAGAAGAGGCTAGTACAGCTGAAGGTGATAGAAAGAAAGGTCAGGAGGACCTCATGGTGCTTTCCATCATCCAAAACAGCCTAGATGCGCCCATCTTGGAGGCTTACTCCTATTGTGAAACCTCCAAAGAGCTTTGGGAAACACTGAAGAAGGTTTATGGTAACATCTCTAACATCAGCAGGGTGTTTGAAGTCAAGAGGGCTATCAACACTCTCACCCAAGAGGACACTGACTTCTCTGCTCACTTTGGGAAGTTTAGGTCCTTATGGGCTGAAATGGAGATGCTCAGGCCATCCAGTGTTGATCCTGAAGTGATTAATGAGAGAAAAGAACAAGATAAGGTGTTTGCCTTACTCTTTACTCTCAACCCTGTGTATGGTGATCTGATTAAGCACATCTTGAGGAGTGACAAGCTCCCATCTCTAGAGGAGTTGTGTGCTCAGATACAAAAGGAGCAAGGATCAGTGGGGCTCTTTGGAGGAAAGGGAGAGCTCATCCTTGCAAACAAAGCTGATGTTGTAGAGGCTCCGGTTGAAGGCGCAGCAAACAAAGGGCACTACAAACCTGGAGACAAGAAAGTGTGGGAATGTGACCACTGCAAGAAGAAAGGTCATGGGAGAGACAAGTGCTGGATTCTCCACCCACACCTCAAGCCTCAGAAGTTCCGAACTGATGCAAGAGCCAACTTCTCTGGTGATGCAGGAGAGACCTCTACCCCTATGCGCGCCAAGGCTACTAGTGATGGAGCACAAAATGAGAATGTCAAGAAGTCTGACATTGAAGCTCTCATCAAAGCCTTAAGGGAGTCTGGTAAAACACTTGGTTATTCTCTAAATGCATCATATAGATTGTCTAGTGCTCCTCATGCTCTTGCAACAAATATGAATGCATCTAGTAGTATCAAACCTTTGATAATAGACTCAGGCGCCTCTCATCATATGATTAGTAATGCTGAGTTAATTGAGAACATTAAACCTGTTTTAGGACATGTTAAAATTGCTAATGGTGATAGGATTCCTATTCAGGGTGAAGGAATCATTAAATTGTTTGATAGAGATACCAAAGCATTTTACATGCCATCTTTTGCATCAAATTTACTCTCAGTCAAAAGAGTTGCTACTGATTTAAATTGCAATGTAATATTCAGTCCTAATGAGGTTATGTTTCAGGATATTGAGACTCTTAAGTTGATTGGCAAAGGTGTTACAAAGGAGGACTTGTACCTACTTGAAGACATCAAGACCAGTTCAAATTTATCTGCTTTTAGTTCAATTCCTGTCTTAGCTAATGATGTATTGTGGCATGCTAGATTAGGTCATCCCCATTCTCGTGCCTTGAACATTTTATTACCTAATGTACTGTTTAAAAATGATGGCTGTGAAGCTTGTATCCTTGGTAAACATTGCAAAACTGTCTTTCCAAAATCATCTACCATTTATGAAAATTGCTTTGATCTCATACATTCTGATGTCTGGACTGCACCATGCATATCTAGAGAGAATCATAAGTACTTTGTCACTTTTATTGATCAAAAATCCAAGTATACTTGGCTGACTATGATTCAAACTAAAGATAGGGTGCTTGATGCTTTTGTTAATTTCCAGAACTACATAACTAATCATTTCAATGTTAAGATCAAAGTATTTAGGTCAGATAATGGAGGAGAATATACAAGCAAAGCATTCAAAAGTCATCTAGCCAAACATGGGATCATTCACCAAACTAGCTGCCCATACACCCCACAGCAAAATGGAGTTGCTGAGAGGAAGAACAGGCATCTAATGGAGGTGGCGAGATCCATGATGTTCTATACCAACATGCCTAAAAGATTCTGGAGTGATGCAGTGATGACTGCATGCTATCTCATCAATCGAACCCCTACAAGAGTGCTTGAAGACTCCACACCATATGAGGTATTGAACAAAAGAAAACCATCCATTGATTACTTACGGGTCTTTGGGTGTTTGTGTTTTGTATTAAGGCCAGGTGAGCACAGAAACAAGCTAGAGGCAAGAAGTATCAAGGCAGTGTTCATTGGCTATTCAAATACACAAAAGGGGTACAAGTGCTATGTACCAGAGACTAGGAGAGTCATGGTGTCTAGGGATGTGAAGTTTGTTGAATCAAGAGGCTACTTTGAGGAGAAAGATTGGGAGAATCTCAAAGACTTATCTCAAGAAGCCTCGGATAGAGCAATGAACCTGAAGCACATTATGGAGAGTCTTGGCATCAACATGAGCCACACCTCAAGGGATGTGAGTCAGGGATCATCACCAGTGATTCTTGAGGGTGAACAAGTTATTCATCCTAATCCTGAAGGGGGGAATCAAGAGGGTTCTCACAATGGTCAAGAGGGATCAGATGGAGCAAGAGAAGTTCAAGAGGGAACACACACTGATCAAGCGCAAGAGGTTCAGGATCAGGATGAAAACAATCAAGGTGTGCCATCAGTACAAGAGGAAGAGGCTGTACCTAATGAAGTTGAAAGTGTAGAACAAGTCCAGCCGCTTAGGAGAAGCACAAGGGTCAGGAATCCACCATCAAACTGGAGCAAGACAAGGGTATATTTCAACAGCCAAGCAGTTGCTCATCCAGCTCAAGCAACATGCTCTCTAGCTCAATACCCTAAGGATCATCAAGTGTTCATTACCAACCTTGATGAGGCTTACATACCAAGGTCATATGAGGAGGCTATGGCAATCAAGGAATGGAGAGACTCAGTAGAAGATGAGATGGGGGCTATGGAAAAGAATGGAACCTATTTTGAAAGTGAGCTTCCCAAAGGCAAGAAGGCAGTGACCAGCATGCTTCTGTTCACAATCAAGTATCTAGCTAATGGGAAACCTGAAAGGAAGAAGACCAGGCTAGTAGCAAGAGGCTACACCCAAGTGTATGGTGAGGATTACCTAGAAACTTTTGCTCCAGTAGCAAAGTTACATACCATAAGGGTTGTACTCTCTCTTGCTGTGAATTTGGAATGGGATCTTTGGCAAATGGATGTCAAGAATGCATTCTTACAAGGAGAGCTAGAAGATGAAGTGTACATGCGCCCACCACCTGGAATGGAAAGTATGGTCAAGCCTGGCAATGTTTTGAGACTGAGGAAAGCAATATATGGTCTAAAGCAATCCCCAAGAGCCTGGTATCACAAGCTGAGCTCAACACTGAATGGAAGGGGCTTTAGAAAATCTGAAGCCGACCACACCTTGTTCACTCTGACCAGCAAGCAAGGGATCATTGTTATACTCATCTATGTAGATGATATAATCATCACAGGCAGTAACAAAGAAGGGATCAACTCAACCAAAGCTTTCCTCAAAGCAACATTTGACATCAAGGACTTGGGAGAGCTCAAGTACTTCCTAGGAATTGAGATTTGCAGATCCAAGGAAGGGTTGTTCCTGTCTCAAAGGAAATACACTCTGGATCTGTTAAAAGAAGCTGGTGATCTTGGCGGTAGAGCTGCTAAAACACCACTAGAAGATGGATACAAGGTGATGCGTGAGGGGGAGATTGAAGACAAGGCATATGGAGATGTAAAGCACTACAGAAGAATGGTGGGGAAGCTGATATACCTCACTATCACACGACCTGATGTGTGCTTTGCAGTCAACCAGGTAAGCCAGCATATGCAAGCTCCCAAGATGCATCATTGGAACATGGTGGAAAGGATACTGAGGTATCTAAGAGAGGCGCCAGGGCAAGGAATATGGATGGGGTGCAACAAGAGTACTGAGATAGTGGGATATTGTGATGCTGATTGGGCTGGTGATAGGGTTGATAGGAGATCAACTACTGGTTATTGCACATTTATTGGAGGCAACTTGGTGACTTGGAAGAGCAAGAAGCAGAAGGTGGTTTCATGTTCAAGTGCTGAGGCAGAGTATAGAGCCATGAGAAAGCTCACAAGTGAGCTGATTTGGATCAAGGGACTGCTTAAGGACTTGGGAGTTGAGACTACCTCACCAATCACTATGCATTGTGATAACCAGGCGGCTATACACATTGCCAGCAACTCAGTCTTCCATGAAAGAACCAAACACATTGAAGTAGACTGCCACAAGGTTAGACAAGCAGTAGAGCAGAAAGTGATTCTGCCATGCTACACAAGAAGTGAGGAGCAACTAGCTGATATATTCACAAAGGCAGCAAGCACTAAGGTCTGTGAGTTCATCCATCCAAGGTTAGGACTCATAGACCTCTCATGTCACTGATCTCTCCTCCATGAAGTGGTCTACTCTTTTCCTTGACTTGGTTTTTGTCCCATTGGGTTTTACCAAGCTAAGGTTTTAATGAGGGATTGCTTCATGGCTTCCAAGCTTGACTTGTTCCATATGGTCAAGCTTGAGGGGGAGTGTTGACATGAAGAAAATAAAGATACAATGCTATGAAGAAGAAGTGCAAGGCAAGACACGCATGAGAGAGTCAAGAGAATGGTCTTAGAGTAACTTGTGAAGTCTAAGCCTAGCGTGGCTTGCAAGACAAGGATAAGACCTTGACACATTGATTTGAATATACTAGAAGAGTGAAGAGTGTCGACACAAAGAGAAGAGAGATGTTGGAGAAGAGTCACGGGTTGGTTAAGGTAGATCAGAGCAGAGTGGACCGTGGGAGCTGTCGCTTTCTCTCCAGCTGAACGAGCCTGATCGATCTGAACACCCTCCCATTTGTTTATTCTTTATTGTACTTCCTCTCAATTGTTTATTGTATCTCTCATTGCAACTTGCAAGCCTGTAGTGTCTTTAAATAGCATGTAACCTATGATGAATGAATGCAAGGAATTTACTTCCTCTTTTCTATCTTTCTCATTCTCGCAAACCATCTCTCTCTCTAAGTCTCACAATGTCTCTCATCTAGATCACTAAA
>NW_026618227.1:0-13156 GCF_000801105.2 Raphanus sativus
ATACAATTAATTATATGATGACATATTTATATGATACATAATAGTGACTAGGGTTGGACATTCAGGTATCCATTCCGGTTCTTTTTAGATTTGTTTGGGTTTCGGGTTTCCGAGATCAAAGATTTGAGTCACATTCATATATTTCTAAATTTCAGTTCGAATTATGACTAGGACTGGGCGTTCAGGTGTCCATTCGGGTTCGTTTCGGATATGTTTGAGGTTTAAGTTTTCGGGGTCAAAGATTTCAGCCTCATTAAGATAATTAAAAATTTTAGTTCAAATTATATTCGGATCTTTGCGGGTTCAGTTCGGATTCGGATAACCCATTTAAATTATTTTTAAAATTCATTATATATTTTGAATTTTTTAAAATCTATAAATAAAATAATATATTTTATATAAATCTAAATAACATATGTCAGAATACCTAAACTTAACATATAAATTGGTTTGGTTTAAATTTTGGATCAAAATCAATAAGTATATAAATACATTAAAACTAAAATAATTAATATATATATAAGTATATAAATCTTTTTCGGATACATTTTGATATCCACAATACTTCGGTTCGAATTAGTTATGGTTTCGGCTGTCTAAATATCAAAATTTTGAATAATTTGGATATTAAATATCAATTTTGGTTTGTGTTTGGTATTACTCTTTCGGATGGTAATCGGTTCGGTTCTTCATATTTGAATTTTTTATGCATCTTTGATATTGACATGAATAATAAATAGTAATACATTTTTGAAATATACACCCGCACGGGCGTGCGGGTCAAAATCTAGTACATAATTAAAATAAAATAAGTATTAACATTTGTCAAGTTATTTAAAAATGTTAACTTTATAGTAAAATAGAAAATAAAAAGCCAAATATTAATATTAACAAAAATATTATGTTTGCTATTTTGTATAATAAATCTAAAGTACATTTTAGGCCAAAATAAACAATACAAGAAAACATGAATGTAACGACGACCGTTTTCCTCGGTAATTCGTCGTAAAAGAGTGTTTACGACGAATTACCGAGAAAACCAGTTTCATCGTTAATTATTCGTCGTAACGCATATTTCGTTGCCAATTCATCGTAAGATTACGAAAGACCCATTTCGTCGTAAAGTCATGGTTATGTTTTCGTCGTAAAGAAGACGTAGATTTCCACGTAAAGTAGACGCTATTATTCCACGTAATAACCACGTAAATATTTCTCGTAAATACACGTAAACAATCCACGTAAAAACACGTAGACTTCCTCGTAAACTCGACGAAATATTTCCACGCAAACTCGACGTAAATATTCCTCGTAAAGTCGCCGTATATATACGTCGTAAACTACACGTAATGGTCACCACCTAATTCGACGTAAACAATTCCTCGTAAATACATCTTTTAACTAGCTACGAATTTTCTTCAAATTTGTATAACCGAAATTATTTTTAAATTTATTTATAAATTTTATTTTATTTCAAAATATTAGAAATTTAACTAATTAGTTAATGCAAAAATATTTTATATAAATAATAAAAGTTTGGAATTTATATTATAAATAAAAAAACTAAGGGTTTCTCTGAATCGTCTCCCGATAGAGGTCTTCACTCCTCTTATGTACTGCTTCCTCTTCCTCCTGTGTACGAGAAGGCTGGGAAACAGGATTATGTCGTCGCATATCCGCCAACAACACCTCCCATTGCAGATTTCTAGAAGCTATAACTTCCAGAAACCCTTCCACTCCAACCATACGAGCTTGGAACTGCGTCGACGCCAACTCAGACCGCGTCGAGTCCAACTCAGAACGCAGCTGAGAGACTTCATCGGCTCGTCTCTGACCATAAGACGATATCGCTCTAGGGACATCGTTGACAGAAGTAATTCCCAACGTACGTCCCTTTTTCTTAGGGACAACCTATAAAAAAAATTAAAGTTTAATGTTAATAATTAAAAATAGATAGATTTAATGATTCAAAATGAAAATAAAAAATTTTACCTCCTCATAAATCTGATCCACTTCCTGAGTGGATAATGTGACCGGTATTCCATCGAGAGATTGCTAGGTCAGCTTGATTTAGCGGTCTTCAATCCGAGCAACCACATCGTTGTAGATTTGCTCGGACCTCGGATCCACGAATTCTCCCGCCTTGTTCTTGTGGGTCCTCTCGTAAAGCTCTTTAAGAGACGGGAGTTGTCCCGTCTCTTTGGCCTGAAAAACATTAAAAAATAGTTAGAATCAATATACATAAACATAATAATTATTAAAATATTTAATATGAAAAAAATAATTATTTAATTACCATTTCCAAGCGGATACGGGCACGGGGTTTTGACCCGTACAGTGAAGCATCGGGCTGTTGCCGTGCTCGTCTTGGTAAGACGAAAGGCGGAGAGCTTTTGGAGACCGCAATGGATGATGGCAGGTTCCACTAACGGATGAGGCCATCCCACACATCTGTGGTGAGCTCAGCGGGTTTCCTATCCTCGTAACCCTTGCACAACCAATCTTCCTTCCAGTTGCCTACGGTGTCCAACAACCGCCAACAACCGCTTCTTCGCCTTACTGATGAACGCCGTCTTCACGTCCTCGTTCACCCCGATGCACCAATGATATTTTTGCTGTAACAAAAAAAAAATTAGATTAATAATTGGTTAAAAAATATTAATCAAATAAAAGTTAATAATAAAAATTAAACATAAAATAATTAATTAATAAAAACTTACAGCAAACATTTTAAACCACGTGTTTCTGACGTGGTGCGGTGTCTTCGAACAGTTCGGATGAGGCTCGGATAAGTAGCCTTTGATGATATCGGATACGCACCCGCAACGGAATTGTCGACCCAAAAACCTGAAAAAACAAAGTTAAAATATTAAAATTATTTATTATTTTTAAAAATAATTAAATTATAAAAAAAATTTACCTACCACAGAGTTCCCTCCGGTCGGTCAGGGTTTAAAACTGGTAAACCGGCTCGGCCTGGTTGAGCGAGAAGATCCTCAACCGTGTACCTAGCGTATGGAGCGTTCAGCAGCAGCCTCAACTCGGGATGAACGTATCCGGGTGCCACCGAAGGAGGCACCTCGTCTGGAACATGCTGAGGATGTGCAGCAGGTGGCGGTGGTGCACCAAATCGAGGAACCGGTGGTGGCTGACACTGAGACTCTGGAATATTCTCTAGCATGGAGGAATCTGGAGCTGAAAAAGATGATACAACAGCATGATCACCAAACAACTGACTATAATGAGGATTTTTTTTCTTGTTCTTTCTAACCATCTGAAAGAAAAATTCAGATGGTTAGAAAAAACAAGAAGAAATTAAATCACAAAATTAATATTTTTAAAATTAAACAACTAATCAGAAAATTCAATAAACCTATCTAAATTCTCTACACTAACCACCTAATCAACACTAATTATCCTAAACTAACCACCTAAGCTAAAACTAGAGAGAGAACCTTGAGAGGTATAGGAGAGGAATTAGGGACGAAATAAAGTGAGATGGTTCTCGGGTATATATAAGAATACACGGTCTCGTAAATTCGTCATAAATTTACGACAAAATAGCAAGACCCGTGTTTTATTTTACGACGAATTAGCAAAGCCCGTGTTTTTATTGTTTACAATGAATTAACAAGGTCCGTGTTTTTTTTACGTGGTCTTTACGACGAAATGAGCTTACGTGGATTTAGCGATTCTTTTTTTACATTTCGTTGTAAATACCACGTTAAATTACGAGTCTTTAACGTGTAATACCTATAAATTCCTAAACCATAAATCCCAAATTCCAATAATCTTAACTAATAAATTATATATGTGTTTAGTTTGTTTCATGAATTTTAATTATATAGGTTTAATTTGGGTTTGAGGTTTAAATTTCGTAATTTGTTTAATCATGAAATTTTATTTATACAAGTTTATTATGTCTTCCAAGTGAAACCATATATAGATTGAGGTTTGGGGTTTAGGGTTTAGAGTTTTAGGGATTTACAAAAGAAAATTGTTAATTCAGTGTAAAAGAACGAGGAATTAACGACGAATTGCTAAATTCCTTGCTATTTCCACGTAAGCAAGTTTCGTCGTAAATGCCTCACAAGCTTACGTGGAATTAGCAAGGCCCGTGTTTTTATTTTACGTGTTCTTTACGATGAAATGGACTTACATGGAATTAGCAAGGCCCGTATTTTTATTTTACGAGGAATTAACGACGTTAACGTGTAAATCCCTAAAACTCTAAACCCCAAACACCAAACCTCAAACTTCCTTAACTTATAACTTAATCTCAAACACCAAATCCCAAACACCCAATTCACTTAGAAGACAAAATAAAATTTATAAAATTTAATTTTCATGATTAAGTAAACAAATGCATTAACTAAGTCTGAAAGTAAATTATATTTTAAAAAATTACATCATCATTCATATACATCATCATTCTTTTCATCACTAGAGACATCATCACTTTCATTAAACTCGTCTTCAACAGCTTCATCGGTGGTATCATCAAGAAGATCTTCATACTCATGATTATGCGGATTAATGAGTAGGATGTCGTCCATTTGTTGTTCAGGTTCTTCGACTTCATTGATGTGTTCTTCTTGCAAAGGTGGTTCTTCTCCACCGATTATTCGTCCACGGGTTGTAACTTTGATAAGGCTAACCAATTTATTCCTGATTCTCTCATCCTCGGGTATGGTAGGAAGGTAATTTGGTCTGCTTGCGAAGCTAATATAAAAGGCTCGAATTTATTGTACCTCCGTCCACCACTGACAGCAACTACACCGAATTTTTTAAACCGAACACCTCTGTTGACCACGGGTTCGAACCAGTCACATTTGAATATGACGCATTTCAGTTTCAATAACCCAGGGAATTCCACTTCAATAATCTCCTGCAAGATCCCGTAGAAATCGGTTTCGCCTTTCACAAAAATTCCATAATTACTAGTTGTCCGGTGTTTACCATACTCGTACGTATGAAAAATAAAGCCTCGTGTGATATACATCGGTGATGTGGTGACCTTTGCAAGTGAACCCTGAACTAATTCGTGAAACCATGTGGGGTAATCTGGATCCTCATATTCAACCTGCGAAATTAAAGAGAACATTGAAGTTAATGATACTAACGGTGAATACATATCATGTATATGCCAAAATAGTGGATTGGAGTAAATACATGACTCTTCAACCATTTAATAAAGTGTCGATCTTTCCTTTTATCTACCTCACTTGTGGATATACCTGATATTTCTTCTTGGACTTGAGTGACAAATAGGCTGTAAAATGCATACACATATTTTTTTATTAAATCTTTTGAAAAGTATATATTTAATTAGAAGTTTAGAAGTTTCCATATATGTTACCTTTCAAAATAGCCCATCAATGGATCCTCATTATTAAGTAGAATGTAAGTGTGTGAACTATGGGTGTCTTCATCACTCGACCACCAAACCATTTTCGATTTCCCACCCATTCGTCCAATCTGGTTAAAGATGTCTGGAATACCAGGAACTGCATATGTTGGCGCAACACCACCATCATCATATCTTCTTGGAGCTCTTTTTTGGGTCCGTACATTAGGTGCAAAGTAGTACGATGTGAAGTGAGATGTTACTTCCGTCAAATTTACGGAAATTATAGAACCTTCAACCTTTGCGAGGTTTTTTGCCTTTTTCTTCAAATATTTCATGGCCCGCTCATACTGATACATCCATCCATAATGCACTGGTCCCCGAAGCAATGCCTCATACGAGAGGTGGACAGCTAAATGCTCCATGACGTCAAAAATGCGGGAGAAAATATCATCTCCAAGTTGCACAATAAGATGAGAATGTTCTTGTGAAGTTGTTCTGCGACATCCTTTTTAAGAGTTCGCGTGCTCAAATCCATGAAAAATGCTCCATTACCTTGTATATTTCAAAAACAATTAAACAAATTAGTAGTCATATTTTTTATCAGTGCATATTTTTGAACAATAAATTAAGAAATTAGTGAGTAATAATATATTACCTGCAAGTGTTTCATGTACTTTTGTTGGAAGTAGCTCCGCAAATGCAAAGGGAAGTAGTCGTTGCATAAAGACATGACAATCATGACTCTTCATCTCGGAGAACTTTTGAACCTTTTCAACACATCTAGAGAGGTTTGAAACATACCCATCATGAAACTTCACTGCTGATGCCACCCAGTTGAACAAGACCGACTTTTGTTCTGAAGGTAATCTGAATATCGGTGCATGAACTTGTCCATTGCTTTTTATATGTAACTCGGGTCTTGAGAAAATATCAGGCAAGTCCAACCTCAATTTTTTACTGTCTTTTGTCTTCCCCGGGACATTCAATATTGTATTCATGATGTTCTCAAAAATATTCTTCTCTATATGCATCACATCGAGGTTGTGGCGCAAAAGAAGATCCTTCCAATACGGCAACTCCCAAAATATACTCTTCTTGTGTCAGTTGTGCTCAACTCCGTGATAATCATGCATATTATCGGGAACATACCAATTACCACCACGAGGAACTGTTTCTAGATCTCCGTAGGAATCGATTTGCTTTTCAATTTGTTCTCTGGTTAAATATGGAGGAGGAGTGTCTCTCACAAACATTTTCTGCCTAAACAATTTCTTGTTTCTTCGATAAGGATGATTAATGGGAAGAAATCGACAGTGACAATCGAACCAACTTGTCTTCCTACCGTTCTTCAGCTGAAATGCATCTGTCATTCCATTACAATATGGACAAGATAATCTCCCATGTGTAGTCCATCCAGACAACATCCCATAAGCAGGAAAGTCACTTATGGTCCACAAAAGCATCGCTCGCATCATAAAATTCATCTTCGTTGGGCAGTCATACGTCCTCACTCCTGTTGACCACAAATCTTTCAACTCTTTTATCAGTGGCTGTAGAAAAACATCCAGAGACCTTTTTGGATGGTTCGGACCATGTATTAATATGTTCACGAATAGAAACTCCCGTTGCATGCACATATGTGGGGGCAGGTTGTATGGCGTCATAAAGACTAGCCACAATGAATATTGTCTCCCTGACATACCAAAGGGACTAAATCCATCCGTGCATAATCTGAGATACACATTTCGGTTATTGCTAGCGAATTGTGGATGTACCTTGTTAAAATGTTTCCAAGCTCTTGCATCTAATGGGTCAGTCATCTCACCATCCGTCTGAGTATGCTCGGCCTGCCATCTCATCTTTCCAGCAGTCTCCTAAGATTGGTACATTCTTTTCAACTGTCAGTAATTGGTAGGTACCACATCCTTTGGTACGGTACCCTGTTACGTCCTCGTCCTTGGGGTTTGAATCGTGGCTTCTTGCAGAATCGACACTCTTCTAACTTCTCATCATCTCCCCAATAGAGCATGCAGTTATCGACGCAAACATCTATCATCTCAGAAGGCAACCCAAGACTATAAACTAGTTTCTGAATCTCATAATAAGAATCAGCAGAGACATAGTCTTCCGGCAAATACTCTTTAAACAAGTCTGCCCATGCATTCATGCAACTTTCAGGTAGATTGTGATCAGTTTTAATACTCATCATTCTAGGAGTCAACGACAATTTAGAGAAACATTCTCTACAACCACTGTAAAGTGGCTGATTCGCAGCATCTAACATTTCATAAAACTTTTTTGCATCTATGTTAGGTTTTTCAACTTCATCATCATCATTAGTTACAAATGCATCAGTTACCATATCATGAACCCTATCATAATCTACCATCTGCTCCTCCTGATGGTAACTATGTTGATTATGCAAATGATCAACCGGTTCAGAGAAAAGCTAAATCTTAAACGCACCGTTTCGAGAGAGGCGAAAAATAGGCAAAAAGGCGATTGGGTTTGTTACGCACGACGAAGGCATGGGTACGGCGGATCCGCCGGATGTACAGCTATCTCCAACGAGAGATGGTACATCGCAGGTGGAGAAGCAAATTTCGGATCGAATCATAGAGCAAAATCGAGGAAACGAGGGTGTTAATCGAGATTTGGAGAAATCGGAGAAGTTTCAAGATGGGGGAAGCTCGGCGGAGGATAAATCTAAGGAGAAATCTGAGGAGATACCACTGACGGCTTCAGATACAGAGGCACAAAAAAGTCCGATCTCTACAATGGCTAAGGGAGAAGCGAAAGGCTCGTGGGTTGGAGTGGTTCAGGGTCAAAAAGTCTTGAAGAAATATGACGTCAAAGTACAGATGCAGGATGGTGTAGGGTCAGTAATGGTACCAGAGGAGATTACAAAGGGAGTAGCACCACTATGGGATGATTTCTTGATTGGGAAATTTCTTGATGTAGCACCTCATATAGCAAAAGTTCACGCCATTGTAAACAAGATATGGACACTTAATGACAAAGCTCATAAGGTGGAGGTATTTGAGGTGAATGAAACTATGATGAAGTTCCGGACTATGAATAATGCTGATAAGAACATGGTGTTAAGGAGAGGAATGTGGAATCTCGCAAGAGTACCATTGGTACTAACAAAATGGTCGCCGGTGATTGAGAAGGAGAAGCCACCCACGCAATCTATCCCCATGTGGGTACACATAAAGAATGTGCCAGTAAAGCTTTTCTCGTGGCATGGTTTAAGCTTTGTGACAAGTCCTATAGGGAGTCAGTGAGATTACATCAAGAGACAGCTAAGTGTTTAAACATTGATGTTGCGAAGATATTTGTGAAGGTGGATCTCTCCAAAGACCTACCAAAGAAGATGAAGTTCAATATACAGGGGGAGGAAGTTATGGTTGAATAAGTTTATCCATGGCTACCAACAAAGTGTCCAAGATGTGAGAAGTGGGGACACACTTTGAAGAGATGTACGCAAGAAAATGAAGATTTAAATGAGAAGGAGCAGATAGAAGAAGGGGAAATCAGTGAAGTTCATAGTGAGGAAACTGTGGAGAAGGAAGCAAATGAGTTAATGGAGAAAAAGGAGGGTGGAACACAAATTCAAAAGGAAAATAAGAAGGAAGAAGGAAAAGTCTCAGAAGTAGAAGGAGAAATGGAAACAGAAAAGGAGGTGGAATGGTCAGAAATTACCCCAGGGAAAGCAAGTCGTTCCCCAAACACAAGACTAAAGGAATTGGAGTATGGTCAGGTTGCTCTACTAACCAAATCCAGATATTCGGTTTTATCACCAGAAGATGAAGAGGAAAGGCAAGATGAAGTGGAAACAGAAAAATCAATGGAGATAGTAGAGGAGATGGAGGAAATAAAGGTATCACGACAAATCTTGCCTAGAGAATCGAAGTTGAATCATCGATACTTGGGTGAAAAAGGAAGTCAGAGCTCAGGATGGCAATCCTAGCTATCTGAAAAAGAAGAAATCTCGACGCTAATATGTCAGGATTCTACTGGAACATAAGAGGATTTAATAAACCATCAAAACACGAGGTGGTAAAAGAATGGGTAAAGAAGAGAGGGTTCCAGTATGGATGTCTGATAGAAACAAGAGTGAAGGAGAATAAAGCTAAGAGAATTATTAATAAAGTGTTTCCAGGGTGGTCTTACATGGCGAATTATGAGCATAACAGATTGGGAAGAATTTGGATAGTATGGGATCAAAGGGTAAGAGTTACACCTTGTTTTCAAAGTGAGCAGCTTACTACTATTTCTATACTGTTGGATGGTTTGGAGGAAGAATTTTACTGTTCTTTTGTTTATGGTTTGAATTTGGTGGAGGAGAGAAAGGAGCTTTGGAGGGATCTTAAATCTCATCAAGATTCTCCAATTATCAAGAAGAAAGCATGGATCATTCAAGGAGATTTTAATGAGATTCTATCAGGAGCAGAGCATTCAGTAGAAAGTTCATCTCAAGATTCGGCGGGTATGAGAGAATTTCAAGATACTGTTACACACTACTGTTTGCTCGATATGGCGTATCAGGGTCCACGGTTTACTTGGTCAAATAAGAGAGATAACGGCATTATCTGCAAGAAGCTGGATCGTACTTTGGTGAATGAGATTTGGATTCAGAATTATCCTTAATCATATTGTGTTTTTGAAGCTGGTGGCTGTTCGGATCATCAGAGGTGTAGGATTATTATAAAGACAGAGATGTTGAAGCCAAGGAAGCCTTTTCAGGACTTTGCTAAGATGTCAGACTTAAATATTAGCCTAGAGAAATCCACTTTGTTCTTGGCAGGAGTTAAAAGCGACGACAGTGTATCTTTTTTGGAACAATTCCCATTTGAAGCTGGTGATCTCCCTGTGAGGTATCTTGGGCTTCCTTTACTAACTAAGAAGATGAATGTTCAAGATTATTCTCCTCTGATTGCAAGGATAAGAACTCGCATCTCTTCATGGACCGCAAGGCACTTATCATTTGCAGGAAGGCTACAGTTAATTGGCTCAGTAATATACAGTATTACCAACTTTGGATGTCGGCATTTCGGCTTCCTAGTCAGTGCATAAAAGAAATCAACAGCATCTGCTCTGCGTTTCTGTGGTCTGGGCCAACATTATCTACACAGAAAGCAAAAATTGCGTGGAATGATGTTTGTAAACCGATAGAGGAAGGGGGTCTGGGTCTGAGGAATCTATTGGAAGCAAACAAAGTCGTTTGTCATAAGCTAATATGGAGAGTGTTATCTGCAAGATCATCGTTATGGGTTAAATGGATATGGAGCTATCTCATAAGGAAAGGGTCTTATTGCAGTGTTAAGGAGAAGAGTACATTAGGGTCTTGGATGTGGAAAAAGCTCTTGAAGATGAGACCTCTAGCTGCACAGCTGACTAAAGTCGAAATAAACAGTGGCTCCACAGTTTCTTTTTGGTTTGATAATTGGTCGGCTTTGGGTGTTCTATTTGAGGTTACTGGAGGAAGAGGATGTACAGAGTTGGGTATACCAATAAATGCGACAGTGGAGAGAGTTATTCAAACTCATAGGACAAGAAGGCGAAGAGATCCGACTCTACAGAAGATAGAGAATGAGATTATGGCAATAAAGGACAGAGGGCTAAACCATTTGGATGATATCTGTTTATGGAAACGAGAAAGTGGTGATTACACACTGGGTTTCATTACTTCTCAAACATGGAACATTATAAGAGACAAGAAGCAAAAGGTACTATGGTCTAAAAGGATCTGGTTCCCTGAAGCTACACCAAAGTTCTCTTTTGTGGCCTGGCTTGCCATTCATAATAGATTGGCTACGGGAGAAAGGATTCTCAAATGGAACTCACAAGCAGTTTCCACTTGCTGGTTGTGCAAAACAGCTTTAGAAACTCGAGACCATCTTTTTTTCCGAATGTGAATACTCAAAAGAAGTTTGGAGAGGGTTAACAAAAAACTTGGCAGGGAGTGTGAGCTTTGTAAAATGGTCTCAGATTATTCCGATCTTGGGTAAGGGTTTACACGAGAAGGTAGCGACGTTTTTATGGAGATATTGTTTTCACGCTGTTCTTTATGCAATTTGGCATGAAAAGAATGTGAGAAGAGTAGGGGAATCAGCTCTCCCAGCTTCTTGTCTATTGGTGAGATTGGATAAGCTTGTAAGGAACAGAATCACATCATTGCGAAAGAAGAAGGGAAGTAAATATGAAACAGCTATGGACGTTTGGTATAGAAGAAGTTGAGAACAAAGCATAGGTTATGCGTGTGGTATTATCTAAAACTATTGTCCCCTAGCTATGAGATTCTTACTCTTTTTCCCACATTAGAGTTTTGTCCCAATTGAGTTTTCTCTAATGAGGGTTTTAATGAGGGGAATTTCATGGCATTTCCAAACTTGACTTGTGTCACATGGTCAATTTTGAGGGGGATTTTGGAGTTTGGAGATTGGAGTATTTGCTTATAGAAGAGTTTAGCTTTCTTTTTCTTTTTGAGTTGTTTCTATTTTAGTGGATTCAAATATGTTGCACTAGTTGTAAAAAATTTTTTTGTTTGAATAAAATTTAACATTCTTTCAAAAAAAAAAAGATCAACCGGTTCATTCTGAAAATTGCTATTACTACTACTAGCTTCATTTTCATAATTATAACCTTCTCCATGTTGAAACCAGATATAGTACTTTGGCATGAAACTTTTATTTATTAAATGCTTCCAAACATTTTCACGAGTTGCAAGTTTTGAATTGTTGCATTTCCGACAAGGACAAAACATCTTACCGCTTTTCTGGACGAGCGGTGTAGAATCTGCTTGATGCATAAATGTCTCTAATCCTTCCAGATATTCTTTCGTCACTCTGCCTTTATCATCTGTGCGTGTACATCCACTTCCGCAACTCAAAATAATTTCTATCACCGGACATTTTTTTTCTTTCACACGTTTTTAGATTTTTTTTTCTTTTGTGGTATGTTTGAAATGAAACACAAAAGACATATTTATAGGAAAATTTCGAAATTGGTAGGTGAGATTTTACAACGAATTTACGACGAAATATATGTAGTTAGGCAAAAAAAATAAACGTGTGTCAACTAAAATTAGGTGGACTCGAGAAAACGTCGCAAATAACTCGTAAAATCTTTCCTCGTAAAACACACGCTTTCGTTATGTCTTTTTTACGACGAAATACATTTTCCTCGTAAAACACACGTTAATTTACGTTTGTTTTATGACGAAACCGCTTCGTCGTTGTTTAACGACGAACTTACGTTTTCTTTGTCTTTTCACGTAATGTCCTCTTAAAATCGACATAATTTTACGAGGAAATAATTTCGTCGCTAATGTTCGTCGCTACGGCCGCATTTTCTAGTAATAAAAATACTAAATCAATGTAAAATATTTGAAGTAACAAAGACATCTAAAAAAAATTCTATTGTATAAAAAAAATCTAATATCATTTAAATTACATAAATTATTAGTGTGATTATAAGTAATTATGATGTTATAAATAATTTGGGTTGTCTACATCAGATTTAAAACCATCAATCGAAACATGTCAAATCAAATTGTTAAAACAATTTATGTTTTTCAAATGTCATAATTTTCAATTCTAGACTTTATATATAAAAATTGAGGCTATAAGTCATTGGAGGTGTTCATATAAGATTTATAACAATCTATCAAAATATGACAATTCATTATTATAATTTAATATTTTTTAAAAATGTTAATAATTTCAAAAGAATATAACGAAATTATTTATACAACTAAACTAATAGAAAAAATATTAAAGTTTTACAAGTTACTTAAAATTACTA
>NW_026618228.1:0-13149 GCF_000801105.2 Raphanus sativus
AGTTGTCATGTCCCCGATCCTAGATAGGATCGGCCGGATGGACCATGGTGCGGAGGGGACGCACCAGAATCAGGTTCTAATGGCTAAGGGAAGGGCGTATCATGGTCCGGCAAGTGGGTTAAGGATATCAGAGGCTGAACTTAACCCAAGGCAAGGAAGGTTCAAGCTTAAGGAAGCTGGACAAGGGTTTAGGCAGCTGGCCGGAGTGTGAATCAAGCTCGGGCAGCTGGAATGAAGTGTGAGAGAGCTCACAGTAGCTCACAGGAGTTTCTGGTCAGCTCCAGTAGCTGGAATGTTAGCTCACTCAGCTGGTGACAGTGGTGGTCAGCTCATCTCAGCTTGGAGGAGTGTTAGGAGTTGGGATGGTGTGACCGGACCGTGAGCGGTTATGGTCCGGGGGGATGTGGTGCGGTCCGGATGGGACCAAGGGCGTTTGGTGGTACGGCCAGGCACTTGGCAATGCGCCAAAGGATGAAGTTCGATGTATGGGAGCAGTTGAGAGGCAGTTGAGGAGCGGTTGGACCGAAAGGATGCGGGGTTTACCGCATGTGTCCATTCGGCCATTCACTCGCGCCCATTCGCCCAAAAACGGTTACCCGTGCCTTTGTCTATATATATAGACCTTGGGCATCGATGTTTGTCATCAGACAATAGAAGGGAAACTCTGCCAAAATTACCAGAGAATCCAAGAGAGAAAGAGACCGGCGGGTTTGCTTGTTTGGCCGTGTGAGTGCGCGGTGTGGATTGTTCTTGTCCGGCGACCAAGGAGGTGTTGTGGGAAGGAACCGTGTGAAGATGGAGACAAGAGGAACCGAGAAGGCTAGTGGGAAGGATCCAGAACCCATCGTCGGTCACTCCTAAGGTTAGTGATGCTAACCACTTACCATCGCCGTGAACCGTGTGTCCGGATGGATGGTCCGTATGGACCAAGTGATGTTGGTTGCATCCGTTCTCCCTTCTCTTCCATTCTATCTCTTTTATAATTCATATTATTGTTATCTGTGGGTTTAAACTCATGATCAGACCCTCAGGGCATGGATTGGTCAGTATAAACTCTCCATGGCCTTGGTTGGGCATGTAAGGTTGGATCTCTAACTTCCGGTTGAGGTTTGGGGATTCTGACTTCATATATCTCTTAATTGGGATTTATCATGAATTATCATGGTGAAAGGATGAATTTATATCATCGATTTAGAGGTGGTAAGTTGTGACCATGGTGGCGGGTCTAGGGTGAGATCGGCATGATCCGGACCTGTCCTGTGGGTTCTGACTTGACCATTCTCTTAGTGGTGAATTATCATGATTTATCATGGTGTTTGTATAATTTTTAGGGACCGATCCGAGTGGATCAAGGTTTGGGACAGAAACTAGTTCTAAGGGACTTAACCATGCATTGTTAGACTTGTTGCTAGGTTATCGGTTTGATTGTGTATTTGATGAAATTTATATGAATGCAGGATCTGGTCAGGATCGTGGGAAAGCCAAGGAGCTGTGAAGACTCAAGCCAAGGATGGATGTGTGATGTGTGTTTAGATAGCATTGAACTTATCATAGCCTATTGTGCAAACTGATTGATATTACTACATTGTATGGATCACATGGTTTATATTAATAAAGATGAATGTTTACTTAGCTTCCGCATTGCTTGTTAAATGTATATGAACCTCAGATCACTTGGAAATGACTTAGAAAAATATGGACATAAACCGGCCAATTACACATAGATGATTAGGTTAAGGCCGCGGATCAGTTGGGTCTTAGGATCCAGGTTCAGGTCTTACAAGTTGGTATCAGAGCATGCTTGATTCTAGGACTTGGGGGTTATGGTTTGATCATCACACATCCGGCTGGAGTCTCACAGTATAGGGCTTGATTTATTTTTGGTATTAGGAACTGTTTTTGATGGATCATTGGTTAAGTGTTACTAACCTTGATCTTGTGTGTTGTTTTTGATGCTCCTAAGGGTGGTAAGAGTCGGAGCAAGTCCAAGAGGACTAAGGATGGAGCTGGAGCATCTGGCCCAGGTGGCGCGGATGGAACCAATCCAAGTGTGGTGCTGCCCAATCCAAGTCTTGGCGTGGACAGTGCAACTGGATTGCCTTTGGCTCGGATCATTCCGACTGAGGTTCAGGGAGGTCTAGTGGAACAGCAGCAAAAGGCGGCTGAAGAGACTAGGCAGCAGCTGGAGCAAGCTGAATTAGCTAGACAGCTGCAAGAGCAAGCTGAGGAAGCTGCAAGGCAGCTACAAGATGACATGGAGGCTGAGGGAGAGTCCTCACATGCTGGTGATCAGGGCGGCCGAGGCATTGGTGCAGCCAATGGTGGAGCTAACCAAGGAAACCAGCTGGTGGAACCTACCATGAAAGAGGTGCTTGATGCAATCAGGCTCATGGGTAGTCAGATGCTGGCTATGACCCAAGTAATCACTCCATTGGTGAATTCATCCGTGGGGCAAGCTCCACAAGTTCAGGTGGTGGTACCAGGAGCTGCTGGACAAGTTGCACCAGTTGATGAGGTGATTGAACTTGATCCGCCAGCTAGAAGATCTGGTAAGGTGGATTACCTGAAGGTGCTAGAGCACATATCTCGCCTAGGGACAAAGCATTTTGCTGGAAGTGCTGACCCTATGGAGGCGGATGAATGGAGGGACAGGCTTGTCACGCCCCCAATCCTGAGAAGGATTGTCTGGACGGACTATGGTTCGAGGAAACGAACCAGCCGATCCTTGTGATCAAAGGCAAGCGTTCCATAGTCCAAATACAAAGGTTAAGTATGAAAAGACTTAACAAAATAAGCTGAGAAAGAAATAGACAGCTAGAAAGAGTTAAACTGTAGCTGGAAAAAGTGTACGAGTAGCTCGACCAGCTCAGAGAAGCTCAGTAGAGTATACTCCAGCTCCATCACTACTAAGTCAGCTCCACTAGCTGGACTACTAGCTCACTCAGCTGGGTCAGCTAGGAGTCAGCTCATCTCAGCTAGACTGACTGTTCGGGTTTCGGGTCGATGGTCCGGGTCCGGACCGGTGGGCTCTTGGGAAAGGCCGTGGGCTGTGTCTAGGGGGCCTGGGGGATTGTTTGGGCTTAAGCCTGACCCAATATAATGGCCTGATAGGCGTTGGGGTGCAAGGGAACAAAAGGGTGCAACCTGTTTTCCAAGTCATGCCTTTTCGGTACAAGTCGTGCCTGTTCGTGGGGCAAGACTTACCCCCTCATTTCCTATAAATAGGGCCTCGTCCCATTCACTTTTCTCATCCAGTTCCAGAGTAAAATACTCAGAGAAAGTCGTAGACAAAGAGAGAGAGAGAAAGAGAGAGTTTTCGGTCAATACCGAGGCTGTTTGAGTGGTGGTTAGTTTTCCGGCGACTCTGATCGTTTGTGAAACAACCTCTGGTCAATATGGAAGATCAGAATGGAGAGAAGAACCTGGAGAACCCAGTCGTGGTTCAGAAGGTATGGTATGGGCTTTGGTCCCATCAGACCTTACGGTTAGCCCTTGTGGTCGAACCGAGGATCTGGTCGGTTCATTAGTCCCAACCGTTTCTCCTTATCTGTTTCTAGTCTATCTTCTTCTCTTCTTTCTGGTTATACACGTCAGGTTGTGAAGGTTGAGTCCAAGGTTCATCCTTAGACTTGGGCCGGTCACACCCTAACCGCTAACTAGACCATGGGTCGGTTATGCGGGACTGTTCGGTTCATGGATAGTATGGCTTGAACCATATGAGGCCGTGGCTTATTAAAGTCACTAAGGCCAATAGGAATACCTATTCCTGAAGGGAATTAGGCGCAATGGACCAAGGGTCCAAGGGCGGTTAGCCGAGAGACGAGCAGACCAATCGGCAAGGGCTATAGCGGCTGTAAGTGGTTCTATCTATGTATCTTTATATTATTATGTCTATATGATATATATACATATGGAGAACGTGGTAGTTATCCATGTTACCAAGTCATAGACCCTGATGTCATGGTCGGTTACGTTGATCGCTAACCATAGCCAATAGATTGGATCAAGGGGTACTAGTCGCCAAAGGTTGCGTGTTGCCAAGAGTCATGAGTTACCAAAGGTTGTGAGATACCAAAGGATGCAAGTAACCTAAAGGTACAAGATACCAAGGGTTGCAAGTATCAAAGGGTACGAGGACCAAACGGTACCAATGACCAAAGGGTGCATTGTGATCCAAAAGCGAATGTACGGTGATCCAAGATCTGCGATCATGTCGTGATCCAAGAGGTACGAACGTGTCGTGATCCAAGAGGTACGAACGTGTCGTGATCCAAAAGGTACGAACGTATCATGATCCATGGGATGTGTACGGGTCGTGACCGAAAGGATACGAACGGGTCGGGACCGAAAGGGTACGAACGGAACGAGACCAAAAAGGGTACGAGTGATTCGATTGATATAAGGACACCATTTGCATTGTGTTGGGCATGGACTCACACGATGGCAGTGAGTTGTCAGTTAGGTCAATACATGAGTGTAAGGAAATAGCGAAGGCCTTAATGGCTAGTGCAATCCATACATCATGATTGATGTCTGAACCATGATCCATGGTTAATGGATGGATGGTTCTACCCGCAAGGGCTAAGTGGGATATCTTACGATCAACCTCGGGTTGGTGAGTAAGATAGGCACCATATGCCTTATGTAGGGCATGGACCCACATGATGGCAATGGAAGGCCGGTTATGTCAGTACATGCTAAGTAGACGATGGCTTATCATGACTAAGGGTCGGTTCATGTTCCATGACGGTGGATCGATGGCCGAGTACTAGTATAGATAGTCACGTTGCTGGAGTATGAGCATTGATGTGATTATCCAAGATGTCAACCTCAGGGTTGATAACTTCGAGATTGGCTAAGAGTCATGACGAAGTGAATGGCCAGTATTATGTGTCGTTGACCATAAGTACTAAGCCTAAGTGTGACTGTTCAAGGAATGCCGTGTAAGGATTGATCATGGTTAAGTATGGACGACCTGACCATAGATAATGGAACCAGGTGTCGAAACTAACCTGATTAACGAATACATCGGTTGGTATGAACAAGTCATATCTTTGTCTGGGTTAAGTCCCAAGGCCGGTCAGGCCAGATGAAGACTCATCGAATCCAAAGTCATGTGAGGATGGTTGGTTGATTGACTTAGGATTATGATGGGCTTTGTTAGTCCAAAAGAAGGACTTGGTACTATTGCCTATAAGGCAAGGGAGTGTGCATGAGCCAAAAAGGGCCAGATGCATATCTCTTAACCGTTCGAAGACTTCTCAAAGGTTACTTATGTCTGTGGGGATGGTTGGTTGAATGACTAAGTACCTAGGGGAGCTGTTTAATGCAGGAATCATTATAAGGACCTTAAGTAAGATCATTGAGTGATCGTGGTCCAGTACACAAGCAAGTGTAGTTCAAGTCAATGGTGGTCCGATGAGCTAACCAGCTCCGTAGATGTGGCCAAGGTAAGATCTAGCTATGTTTGCATAGATCGAGATAGAATGGTTTAGGGGAATGGAACCTCAAAATCGTATGACTTGGTTTGGGTTTAGGATTGACCTTTAAGCTGATTGGTAGTTGAGTAAACTGACCAAGGCTAAGGTGATTCTACCAGACAAGTGTTAGATTGGTTTTAGACCAATGGTTAATTAGAGAATATTCCGCTGCGTATCTGTTGAATTGATCTAAGCTATTAATGACAAAGGAAGTCTTTAGCTAAGGTCTAAGTTAGCCCTCGCCTTTAGGCGATATTTTAAATAAAAGGCGAAAAATTAAGAGGTTCGGCCAGGAAGTGGACCGAGCGACGTGAGGCGTCGACCGCGGCCTAGTCGGCCGGGATTGGGTCTTACAAGTTGGTATCAGAGCATGCTTGATCCTGTTTAGGACAGCGCTCAAAGATGTTGAGTTCCAAACCAAAAATTATTTCTGAAAACTATGATGACTAAGAAACCTTAGTTGGGGTGAGCCAAGAGAGAGCTGAGGTAAGGTGTATCATTCTTGTGAACAGAGAAGTTCCAAGATGAGCCAGCTTAGCCAAGATGACTCTCCGAGGGCAAGATCCTAAAAACAGAAAGGTTGGTCGATCTAGTTATTTAGAAGTAAAATATGGATTGGAGGGATGGAAGCAATGCAAGACTTGTTTATGGATGACCTGGACAAGGGGAGTAACATGGACCAGAGAGTGGCTTAGGTTCAAATAAACGTGCAGCACTCTACTGATGTTAAATGTTATCCTTTGCTGGCCATTCATAACGAGTAAGCATATGCGATGTTAAAGCTGATTTAAGGGATACACTACATGACTACACGAGTGGAGTTTTGGTCAGATGGATCAGATATGACTCGTATAAGTCAAGATAGGTTCCCTTATATCGAGTTGGATGGAATGAACCCATTCCAATCTTAATCCGTCCAAGGAAATAATGAGGAAACTCATGATGTTTGTTCCAATCAATGGAAGAACATGATCTTAAGTATCTTAGCATGATGGGGATTGAGGTATATTAACATTGCTCTTGTGAATGGTGTGAGCATTCGCAAAAGTAAGACGCGTTGGAGAATGGTATGGGACATTTTCCAAATGTGTAATCAAACCGAGATCCTACTCATCTGGAAACCTTTATGATCTGTGGTGTGGAAACACACGTACTTTTCGACACAGGGGCTACACATAGTTTTGTGAGTCCGGAACTGGTCGGAAAGGGTCTGTTCTGTCTGGACGCTGGGGATACTTCGGTGATAGTGAATGCAGCCGGAGGGCAAGTAATGCATTCACTGGGCAATATGTCAAATATCCCAGTGTCAATTCAGGGAAGAGATTTCCCTGTGAATCTGTTTGTGTCCGCCTAAAGAATCACGAGGTGATCCTAGGTATGGACTGATTGGGAAGGTATCGGGCCACTCTCGATTGCCATAGGGGTCGTGTGCAATTGGAGAATGGACTTCACCCGATTCAGTACCAAGGTCTGAGTTCGGCTCTAGGAAAAGTAGTGGTATCAGCAGTCCGAGCAGTACGGATGCTGAAACAGGGTTGCGAGTCCATTTTGGCCACAATCACCACTACGGAGCCCGACTGTTCTGTTTGTCTGAAAGACCCTGCAGAGGATTCGTTGGTGTCTGAGTTCCGAGATGTGTTTCAGGCGCTACAGGGAGTTACCCTGGTACTGTTAGGCCGAAACCATTTATGATTGAACTAGAACCATGGACAGCTCAACTGTCCAAGAGTCCGTATCTGATGAGAGTTAACCAGTCCTCTTTATGAAAAAAAAAAAAGAAGAAGGATGGTAACTCTTGATTCTGTTTTGGATATTCTGTTATCCAAAAGTCTGTATCTGATGGCTCCTGCCGAGATGGCCGAGCCGAAGTCGACCACGTCCCAGAGAGGATCCGGGTCGCAGTACAACCAAGTCGGAGTTTGACCTAAGGTTGAGATGAGAATGATCAAGTCCAGTAATGGATGAGGATCAGGCCACGACCTATTCGGAGTTGGACCTATGGTCGGGGTGTAATGGTCGAGTCCCAGAGTGGACCAGGACCAGAATATGATCAAGTCCGTAGATGGACGAGGATCGAATTATGACAAAGTCCAGTGATGGATAGAAGTCAAGTCTGAAGCGTTTTTAGTCTGGTAGGGACTAAGATCGCAATGTGGCCAAGCCGGAAAAGGCTATGGTTGGTTAAGAGATAATCACTTGGGAAACAGAGGCTAAAATGAAAGCCGAGTACCCAGAGTGGTTTGAACAGTTTGTTTCCGAGGAAACAAATGGATCAGGATTCGAGGACGAATCCACCCTAAGGGGGGGAGACTTGTCACGCCCCCAATCCTGAGAAGGATTGTCTGGACGGACTATGGTTCGAGGAAACGAACCAGCCGATCCTTGTGATCAAAGGCAAGCGTTCCATAGTCCAAATACAAAGGTTAAGTATGAAAAGACTTAACAAAATAAGCTGAGAAAGAAATAGACAGCTAGAAAGAGTTAAACTGTAGCTGGAAAAAGTGTACGAGTAGCTCGACCAGCTCAGAGAAGCTCAGTAGAGTATACTCCAGCTCCATCACTACTAAGTCAGCTCCACTAGCTGGACTACTAGCTCACTCAGCTGGGTCAGCTAGGAGTCAGCTCATCTCAGCTAGACGGACTGTTCGGGTTTCGGGTCGATGGTCCGGGTCCGGACCGGTGGGCTCTTGGGAAAGGCCGTGGGCTGTGTCTAGGGGGCCTGGGGGATGGTTTGGGCTTAAGCCTGACCCAATATAATGGCCTGATAGGCGTTGGGGTGCAAGGGAACAAAAGGGTGCAACCTGTTTTCCAAGTCATGCCTTTTCGGTACAAGTCGTGCCTGTTCGTGGGGCAAGACTTACCCCCTCATTTCCTATAAATAGGGCCTCGTCCCATTCACTTTTCTCATCCAGTTCCAGAGTAAAATACTCAGAGAAAGTCGTAGACAAAGAGAGAGAGAGAAAGAGAGAGTTTTCGGTCAATACCGAGGCTGTTTGAGTGGTGGTTAGTTTTCCGGCGACTCTGATCGTTTGTGAAACAACCTCTGGTCAATATGGAAGATCAGAATGGAGAGAAGAACCTGGAGAACCCAGTCGTGGTTCAGAAGGTATGGTATGGGCTTTGGTCCCATCAGACCTTACGGTTAGCCCTTGTGGTCGAACCGAGGATCTGGTCGGTTCATTAGTCCCAACCGTTTCTCCTTATCTGTTTCTAGTCTATCTTCTTCTCTTCTTTCTGGTTATACACGTCAGGTTGTGAAGGTTGAGTCCAAGGTTCATCCTTAGACTTGGGCCGGTCACACCCTAACCGCTAACTAGACCATGGGTCGGTTATGCGGGACTGTTCGGTTCATGGATAGTATGGCTTGAACCATATGAGGCCGTGGCTTATTAAAGTCACTAAGGCCAATAGGAATACCTATTCCTGAAGGGAATTAGGCGCAATGGACCAAGGGTCCAAGGGCGGTTAGCCGAGAGACGAGCAGACCAATCGGCAAGGGCTATAGCGGCTGTAAGTGGTTCTATCTATGTATCTTTATATTATTATGTCTATATGATATATATACATATGGAGAACGTGGTAGTTATCCATGTTACCAAGTCATAGACCCTGATGTCATGGTCGGTTACGTTGATCGCTAACCATAGCCAATAGATTGGATCAAGGGGTACTAGTCGCCAAAGGTTGCGTGTTGCCAAGAGTCATGAGTTACCAAAGGTTGTGAGATACCAAAGGATGCAAGTAACCTAAAGGTACAAGATACCAAGGGTTGCAAGTATCAAAGGGTACGAGGACCAAACGGTACCAATGACCAAAGGGTGCATTGTGATCCAAAAGCGAATGTACGGTGATCCAAGATCTGCGATCATGTCGTGATCCAAGAGGTACGAACGTGTCGTGATCCAAGAGGTACGAACGTGTCGTGATCCAAAAGGTACGAACGTATCATGATCCATGGGATGTGTACGGGTCGTGACCGAAAGGATACGAACGGGTCGGGACCGAAAGGGTACGAACGGAACGAGACCAAAAAGGGTACGAGTGATTCGATTGATATAAGGACACCATTTGCATTGTGTTGGGCATGGACTCACACGATGGCAGTGAGTTGTCAGTTAGGTCAATACATGAGTGTAAGGAAATAGCGAAGGCCTTAATGGCTAGTGCAATCCATACATCATGATTGATGTCTGAACCATGATCCATGGTTAATGGATGGATGGTTCTACCCGCAAGGGCTAAGTGGGATATCTTACGATCAACCTCGGGTTGGTGAGTAAGATAGGCACCATATGCCTTATGTAGGGCATGGACCCACATGATGGCAATGGAAGGCCGGTTATGTCAGTACATGCTAAGTAGACGATGGCTTATCATGACTAAGGGTCGGTTCATGTTCCATGACGGTGGATCGATGGCCGAGTACTAGTATAGATAGTCACGTTGCTGGAGTATGAGCATTGATGTGATTATCCAAGATGTCAACCTCAGGGTTGATAACTTCGAGATTGGCTAAGAGTCATGACGAAGTGAATGGCCAGTATTATGTGTCGTTGACCATAAGTACTAAGCCTAAGTGTGACTGTTCAAGGAATGCCGTGTAAGGATTGATCATGGTTAAGTATGGACGACCTGACCATAGATAATGGAACCAGGTGTCGAAACTAACCTGATTAACGAATACATCGGTTGGTATGAACAAGTCATATCTTTGTCTGGGTTAAGTCCCAAGGCCGGTCAGGCCAGATGAAGACTCATCGAATCCAAAGTCATGTGAGGATGGTTGGTTGATTGACTTAGGATTATGATGGGCTTTGTTAGTCCAAAAGAAGGACTTGGTACTATTGCCTATAAGGCAAGGGAGTGTGCATGAGCCAAAAAGGGCCAGATGCATATCTCTTAACCGTTCGAAGACTTCTCAAAGGTTACTTATGTCTGTGGGGATGGTTGGTTGAATGACTAAGTACCTAGGGGAGCTGTTTAATGCAGGAATCATTATAAGGACCTTAAGTAAGATCATTGAGTGATCGTGGTCCAGTACACAAGCAAGTGTAGTTCAAGTCAATGGTGGTCCGATGAGCTAACCAGCTCCGTAGATGTGGCCAAGGTAAGATCTAGCTATGTTTGCATAGATCGAGATAGAATGGTTTAGGGGAATGGAACCTCAAAATCGTATGACTTGGTTTGGGTTTAGGATTGACCTTTAAGCTGATTGGTAGTTGAGTAAACTGACCAAGGCTAAGGTGATTCTACCAGACAAGTGTTAGATTGGTTTTAGACCAATGGTTAATTAGAGAATATTCCGCTGCGTATCTGTTGAAATGATCTAAGCTATGAATGACAAATGAAGTCTTTAGCTAAGGTCTAAGTTAGCCCTCGCCTTTAGGCGATATTTTAAATAAAGGGACGAAAAATTAAGAGGTTCGGCCAGGAAGTGGACCGAGCGACGTGAGGCGTCGACCGCGGCCTAGTCGGCCGGGATTGGGTCTTACAGCTGTTCTTATGTTTGCCATTGATCAAGCATAGCCCAAGGAGACATATATGAAGAGGAGTGGATAATTTGACCAGTATTGAAAAAAGAAACTCCTTATATATCAAATCAAATACTGACAATTTATTTGATATATACTGAAGTGAGAAATAGCTTGTATGGATGTTATATCTTCCAAGCATCAACCTCTTACAGTTATTTTAACTTCTTCTTTACAAAATTGTCAAACATTATCATGTTTTTGTTAAGTTGATTCTTAGGCATTAAAAATCCCTAGAACTCTTCTCTCCAGTCAAGTGCCGTTTTCTACTCTTTTCTTAGATCTGAGGTCTTCTCCAGCGGCGGTTTTCGTTGCTGTTCTGTGAGAGAGCCTCCTTCAGTCATTTGTCCTCTGTTCTAGTAATTGTTCTTTTTTTAGTTTTTAAGCTTTGATGGTGGTGATAGGTAATGTAGCTTCTTTCCGCCAGTGATGGCAATTTAGTGTGATTGAGCAGTGGTTTGGTTCTAGTTTGATATTGGTGAGGTCAGCTTCGTTTTCATGGTGTGCTCTCTCCGTCTGTGGGTGATGGTGAAGTTGATTTTAGATCCAGTGGTGTGTACCATGGTTAACCGGCCTGTTTGACGACTTTTATTTGGTCTTATGCTCTTTGGAGTTGTTCAGTGTAACTGCCTTGGTTCTTCTGATGTTTCTCTGCTTGGTCTGAGTTGCCGGTGTTAAACCTTATCTGGTTTCTGGTTTGTGGTGGAATTACTTAGCTGGTTAAAATGTGGGGTCTTCGTTTGTTGGGTTTGGTCTGGCAGTCTCTCAAGCAAGGCATCAAAGGCTTCTTGGCTCTTCCTTTTGGTCGCAGCGTCTCATCGTCGGTTTGTGGAGTAGTTGTATTGAGGTGTTTTCAAGGCTTTCCTCCTGTACGTTTTGAAGATACATTTGGACTCATATGTGCTAAGGTATATATAGTTGGACTGATGCAAGTTCCGGCTCGTTGTTGTGCAAACTTTAATTTGAAGATCCCTCACGCTATGTTTTGGCTCTTTGCGTGGAAGTTAAAGATAATCTCAAAATAAGATAGAGTTGTGTTTTAATGAAACATAAACTAAGATAGCTCAATGAGCTTTATTGAAATGAAAAGAACAGAAAAGAAGAAGCTTTAGATTGCCTTCAAGATCAAAAAGATTTCTAGATTGATATTCATAAAAGGAAAGAGTTGGATCTTTCTGAGAACCCTAGTATACATGGGTCTTCGGCCTGGCTTCATAGACTTGGGTTTGTGCTCTAATACTCCCCTGCAAACTTAGCGTCGGATGAACTGTAAATGCAAGATGCCAAGTTTGAACCTCAAATGAAGATGGCATGGAATGAGCATAAGTAGATGAAGTAGGATGCTTGAGAAGTATGCAACTGGCTTTCTTCACCATGGAGAACAAAATCAGAGTGAGATTTATTCAGACCTATACTTGGAGAGTATCACATGGTTTCATTCAGAGGTTTCTCTTGAACTTGGAGAGCTTAGTATCTCACTTAGAAATATAATTGTGACCTATTTGCCTCACTATGAACCTAGGTTTCCTTTACCTATTTCATTCTTCTAATATGTCTCATGAAGAAGAGGGCTTCTCTTTCCACCTCTACCAACAAATCCTACTCCATTAACAGTGAGCTTAAATTTCTCTCTAGTATTTTATCAAACACTTGGTATGTGCTCAACAAACCAGAACTTTGCAGCCATAAACCCATATCAATCTTAACCAACATCTGACTTTCTCTTAGACATTTAGAGCACCTTATCTACCTTCATCAAAACCAGAACGTTGCTGCCGTAAACCATCTTTACCAAAAAAACAAGCATTCAACTTCATATTCCAAGCCTATAAATCTTAGCCAATTCACAAACTCAATCCGATACCAGCCTATTATTCTAAACAACTCAGCAATGTTCTTCTGATGTTCTATCCTTTGTTCTGTCTCAGATGAGAACCAGACATACCTTGACTAAGTGATGAAGAAGCACCTTAATACATGACTTGGGCTTGTCTTGGACGCAGCTCAGTGTTGACAGTGAAGCTCGAGTCTTGTTTCTCTGTCTCATGACTTTCTTGATGGCTTAGATTAGACTTTTCAAGTCTGGAGCTTTAGTGATAGAAAGAGACAGTGTTGAGAGGCTTGGTCTTGTCGCAGGT
>NW_026618229.1:0-13146 GCF_000801105.2 Raphanus sativus
GGGTTAACCCACGGATTTTGGAAAAATTTCAAAAATATGAAAATCTGATTTAGTGTATAGTTTCATCGAGCAATAACATAAGATGATGGTCAAAGAGTTTCGAACCTCTGTTGTCTACGTTTCTCTTGATAATGAAGATTTTATAATGGTAATTCCACTAATATAGGCAGTATATGAAATTTTAGTAAAATAAAAAATTAAAAAATTAGAATGATTCACATATACCATGACAGATAGTTTACAATACATTAATTCAGATGTCGAATGTGGTTTGAAAATTTTAAACAAAGGTGAAGAGTACAAACTTCAGCATATATAGAAATTACCGAAAACTCATTAATTTAGAAGGGATTTTGGAAAAAAATTCAAAAATATGAAAATCTTATTTCATGTATAGTTCATCGAGCACTAACATATGATGATGGTCAAAGAGTTTAGAACCTCTGTTGTCTCTGTTTCTCTAGGTAATGAAGATTTTATAATGGTAATTCCACTAATATAGGCAGTATATAAAATTTAGTAAAATAAATATTAAAAATTAGAATGATTCCTATATACCATGAAAGATAGTTTAGAATAAATTAAATTCAGATGTGAATTTGGTTTGAAATTTTAAACAAAAGTGAAGAGTATAAACTTCAGTATGTAGAGCCTTTACGAAAACTCATTATTTTAGAAGGGGGTTAACCCACAGATTTAGGAAAATTTTCAAAAATATGAGAATCTGATTTTAGTGTATATTTTCATCGAGCACTAACATAAGATGATGATCAAAGAGTTTAGAACCTCTGTTGTCTCCGTTTCTCTAGATAATGAAGATTTATAATGGTAATTCCACTAATATAGGTAGTATATGTTTTAGTAAAATAAATATTAAAAAGTTAGAAATGATTCCTAGATACCATGACAGATAGTTTAGAATACATTAATTCAGATGTCGAATGTGGTTTGAATTTTTTTAAACAAAAGTGAAGAGTATAAACTTCAGTATGTAGAGCATTTACCGAAAACTCATTATTTTAAAAGGGGGGGTTAACCCACGATTTTGGAGAAAATTTCAAAAAATATGAAAATATGGTTTTAATGTATAGTTTCATCGAGCACTAACGTAAGATAATGGTCAAAGAGTTTAGAACATCTGTTGTCTCCGTTTCTCTAGATAATGAGATTTTATAATGGTAATTCCACTAATATAGGCAATATATTAAATTTTAGTAAAATAAATATTAAAAATTAGAATGATTCCTATATACCATGAAAAATATTTTAGAATACATTAATTCAGATGTCGAATGTGGTTTGAAATTTTAAACAAAAGTGAAGAGTATAAAACTTCAGTATGTAGAGCATTTACCAAAAACTCATTATTTTAGAAGGGGTTAACCCACAAATTTTGGAAAAATTTTAAAAATATGAAAATCTGATTTTAGTGTACAGTTTCATCGAGCACTAACATAAGATGATGGTCAAAGAGTTTAGACTTCTGTTGTCTCCGTTTCTCTAGATAATGAAGATTTTATAATGGTAATTCACTAATATAGGCAGTATATGAAATTTTTAGTAAAATAATAAATATTAAAAAATTAGAATTCACATATACCAATGACAGATAGTTTACAATACATTAATTCAGATGTCGAATGTGGGTTGAAATTTTTAAACAAAAGTGAAGAGTATAAACTTCAGTATATATAGAAATTACCGAAACTCATTAATTTAGAAGGGATTTTGGAAAAATTAAAAAAATATGAAAGTCTTATTTCATTGTATAGTTTCATCGAGCACTAACATATGATGATGGTCAAAGAGTTTAGAACCTCTGTTGTCTCTGTTTCTCTAGGTAATGAAGATTTTATAATGGTAATTTCACTAATATAGGGAATATATAAAATTTTAGTAAAATAAATATTAAAAATTAGAATGATTCCTATATACCATGAAAAATTGCTTAGAAATAATTAATTCAGATGTCGAATGTGGTTTGAAATTTTAAACAAAGTGAAGAGTAAAACTTCAGTATGTAGACCTTCTACCACGAAAACTCATTATTTTAGATGGGGTTAACCCACGGATTTTGGAAAAATTTCAAAAATATGAAAATCTGATTTTTAGTGTATAGTTTCATCGAGCAATAACATAAGATGATGGTCAAAGAGTTTCGAAACCTCTGTTGTCTCCGTTTCTCTTGATAATGAAGATTTATAATGGTAATTCCACTAATAGGGCAGTATATGAAATTTTAGTAATATAAAAATTAAAAAATTAAGAATGATTCACATATACCATGACAGATAGTTTACAATAAATTAATTCAGATGTCGAATGTGGTTTGAAATTTTTAAACAAAAGTGAAGAGTACAAACTTCAGCATATAGAGAAATTACCGAAAACTCATTAATTTAGAATGGATTTTGGAAAAAAATTCAAAAATATGAAAATCTTATTTCATTGTATAGTTTCATCGAGCACTAACATATGATGATGGTCAAAGAGTTTAGAACCTCTGTTGTCTCTGTTTCTCTAGGTAATGAAGATTTTATAATGGTAATTCCACTAATATAGGCAGTATATAAAAATTTAGTAAAATAAATATTAAAATTAGAATGATTCCTATATACCATGAAAGATAGTTTAGAATAAATTAATTCAGATGTCGAATTTGGTTTGAAATTTTTAACAAAAGTGAAGAGTATAAACTTCAGTATGTAGAGCCTTTACCGAAAACTCATTATTTTAGAAGGGGGTTAACCCACAGATTTAGGAAATTTTCAAAAATATGAGAATCTGATTTAGTGTATAGTTTCATCGAGCACTAACATAAGATGATGATCAAAGAGTTCGAACCTCTGTGTTGCTACGTTTCTAGATAATGAAGATTTATAATGGTAATTCCACTAAATATAGGTAGTATATGTTTTAGTAAAAAATAAATATTAAAAAGTTAGAATGATTCCTAGATACCTGAACAGATAGTTTAGAAAAATTAATTCAGATGTCGAATGTGGTTTGAAATTTTTAAACAAAAGTGAAGAGTATAAACTTCAGTATGTAGAGCCTTTACCGAAAACTCATTAATTTAGAAGGGATTTTGGAACATTTTCAAAAATATTAAAATCTGATGTTAGTGTATAGTTTCATTGAGCACTAACATAAGATGATGGTCAAAGAGTTTAGAACCTCTGTTGTCTCCGTTTCTCTAGATAATGAAGATTTTAAAATGGTAATTCCACTAATATAGGCAGTATATGATTTTAGTAAAATATATTAAAAAAATTTAATAATTCTTATATCCATGAAAGATAGTTTAGAATACATTAATTCAGATGTCGAATGTGGTTTGAATTTTTTAAACAAATGTGAAGAGTTAAACTTCAGTATATAGAGCATTTACCTAAAACTCATTATTTTATAAGGGGTTAACCCACGGATTTTGGAGGAATTTCCAAAATATGAAAATATGATTTTAGTGTATAGTTTCATCGAGCACTAACGTAAGATGATGGTCAAAGAGTTTTAAACCTATGTTTGTCCTCTTTTCTCTAGATAATGAAGATTTTATAATGGTAATTCCACTAATATAGGGAATATATAAAATTTTAGTAAAATAAATATTAAAAATTAGAATGATTCCTATATACCATGAAAATTGCTTAGAATACATTAATTCAGATGTCGAATGTGGTTTGAAATTTTAAACAAAAGTGAAGAGTATAAACTTCAGTATGTAGAACTTCTACCGAAAACTCATTATTTTAGATGGGGTTAACCCACGGATTTTGGAAAAATTTCAAAAATATGAAAATCTGATTTTAGTGTATAGTTTCATCGAGAGCACATAACATAAGATGATGGTCAAAGAGTTTCGAACCTCTGTTGTCTACGTTTCTCTTGATAATGCAGATTTTATAATGGTAATTCCACTAATATAGGCAGTATATGAAATTTTAGTAAAATAAAAATTAAAAAATTAGAATGATTCACATATACCATGACAGATAGTTTACAATACATTAATTCAGATGTCGAATGTGGTTTGAAAAATTTTAAACAAAAGTGAAGAGTACAAACTTCAGCATATATAGAATTACCGAAAACTCATTAATTTAGAAGGGATTTTGGAAAAAAATTCAAAAATATGAAAATCTTATTTCATTGTATAGTTTCATCGAGCACTAACATATGATGATGATCAAAGAGTTTAGAACCTCTGTTGTCTCTGTTTCTCTAGGTAAATGAAGATTTTATAATGGTAATTCCACTAATATAGGCATATATAAAATTTAGTAAAATAAATATTAAAAATTAGAATGATTCCTATATACCATGAAAGATAGTTTAGAATAAATTAATTCAGATGTCGAATTTGGTTTGAAATTTTTAAACAAAAGTGAAGAGTATAAACTTCAGTATGTAGAGCCTTTACCGAAAAACTCATTATTTTTAGAAGGGGGTTAACCCACAGATTAGGAAAATTTTCAAAAATGAGAATCTGATTTAGTGTATATTTTCATCGAGCACTAACATAAGATGATGATCAAAGAGTTTAGAACCTCTGTTGTCTCCCGTTTCTCTAGATAATGAAGATTTATAATGGTAATTCCACTAATATAGGTAGTATATGTTTTAGTAAAATAAATATAAAAAGTTAGAATGATTCCTAGATACCATGACAGATAGTTTAGAATACATTAATTCAGATGTCGAATGTGGTTTTGAATTTTTTTAAACAAAAGTGAAGAGTATAAACTTCAGTATGTAGAGCATTTACCGAAAACTCATTATTTTAAAAGGGGTGTTAACCCACGATTTTGGAGAAAATTTCAAAATATGAAAATATGGTTTTAGTGTATAGTTTCATCGAGCACTAACGTAAGATAATGGTCAAAGAGTTTAGAACATCTGTTGTCTCCGTTTCTCTAGATAATGAAGATTTTATAATGGTAATTCCACTAATATAGGCAATATATTAAATTTTAGTAAAATAAATATTAAAAATTAGAATGATTCCTATATTACCATGAAAAATATTTTAGAATACATTAATTCAGATGTCGAATGTGGTTTGAAATTTTTAAACAAAAGTGAAGAGTATAAACTTCAGTATGTAGAGCATTTACCAAAAACTCATTATTTTAGAAGGGGTTAACCCACAGATTTTGAAAAATTTTAAAATATGAAAATCTGTTTTAGTGTACAGTTTTCATCGAGCACTAACATAAGATGATGGTCAAAGAGTTTAGAACCTTCTGTTGTCTCCGTTTCTCTAGATAATGAAGATTTTATAAATGGTAATTCCACTAATATAGGCAGTATATGAAATTTTAGTAAAATAAATATTAAAAAATTAGAATGATTCACATATACCATGACAGATAGTTTACATACATTAATTCAGAATGTCGAATGTGGGTTGAAATTTTTAAACAAAAAGTGAAAGAGTATAAACTTCAGTATATATAGAAATTACCGAAAACTCATTAATTTAGAAGGGATTTTGGAAAAAATTCAAAAATATGAAAGTCTTATTTCATTGTATAGTTTCATCGAGCACTAACATATGATGATGGTCAAAGAGTTTAGAACCTCTGTTGTCTCTGTTTCTCTAGGTAAATGAAGATTTTATAATGGTAATTTCACTAATATAGGGAATATATAAAATTTTAGTAAAATAAATATTAAAAATTAGAATGATTCTATATACCATGAAAAATTGCTTAGAATACATTAAATTCAGATGTCGAATGTGGTTTGAAATTTTTAAACAAAAGTGAAGAGTATAAACTTCAGTATGTAGACCTTCTACCGAAAACTCATTATTTTAGATGGGGTTAACCCACGGATTTTGGAAAATTTCAAAAATAGAAAATCTGATTTTAGTGTATAGTTTCATCGAGCAATAACATAAGATGATGGTCAAAGAGTTTCGAACCTCTGTTGTCTCCGTTTCTCTTGATAATGAAGATTTTATAATGGTAATTCCACTAATAGGGCAGTATATGAAATTTTAGTAATATAAAAATTAAAAAATTAGAATGATTCACATATACCATGACAGATAGTTTACAATAAATTAATTCAGATGTCGAATGTGGTTTGAAATTTTTAAAAAAAGTGAAGAGTACAAACTTCAGCATATATAGAAATTACCGAAAACTCATTAATTTAGAATGGATTTTGGAAAAAAAATTCAAAAATATGAAAATCTTATTTCATTGTATAGTTTCATCGAGCACTAACATAAGATGATGGTCAAAGAGTTTAGAACCTCTGTTGTCTCTGTTTCTCTAGGTAATGAAGATTTTATAATGGTAATTCCACTAATATAGGCAGTATATTAAATTTAGTAAAATAAATATTAAAAATTAGAATGATTCCTATATACCATGAAGATAGTTTAGAATAAATTAATTCAGATGTCGAATTTGGTTTGAAATTTTTTAAACAAAAGTGAAGAGTATAAACTTCAGTATGTAGAGCCTTTACCGAAAACTCATTATTTTAGAAGGGGGTTAACCCACAGATTTAGGAAAATTTTCAAAAATATGAGAATCTGATTTTAGTGTATAGTTTCATCGAGCACTAACATAAGATGATGATCAAAGAGTTTAGAACCTCTGTTGTCTCGTTTCTCTAGATAATGAAGATTTATAATGGTAATTCCACTAATATAGGCTAGTATATGTTTTAGTAAATAAAATATTAAAAAGTTAGAATGATTCCTAGATACCCTGACAGATAGTTTAGAATAAATTAATTCAGAATGTCGAATGTGGTTTGAAATTTTTAAACAAAAGTGAAGAGTATAAACTTCAGTATGTAGAGCCTTTACCGAAACTCATTAATTTAGAAGGGATTTTGGAACATTTTCAAAATATTAAAATCTGATGTTAGTGTATAGTTTCATTGAGCACTAACATAAGATGATGGTCAAAGAGTTTAGAACCTCTGTTGTCTCCGTTTCTCTAGATAATGAAGATTTTAAAATGGTAATTCCACTAATATAGGCAGTATATGATTTTTAGTAAAATAAATATTAAAAAATTAGAATAATTCCTATATACCATGAAAGATAGTTTAGAATACATTAATTCAGATGTCGAATGTGGTTTGAATTTTTTAAACAAAAGTGAAGAGTATAAACTTCAGTATATATAGCATTTACCTAAAACTCATTATTTTATAAGGGGTTAACCCACGGATTTTGGAGAAAATTTCAAAAATATGAAAATATGATTTTAGTGTATAGTTTCATCGAGCACTAACGTAAGATGATGGTCAAAGAGTTTAGAACTATGTTGTCCTCTTTTCTCTAGATAATGAAGATTTTATAATGGTAATTCCACTAATATAGGGAATATATAAAATTTTAGTAAAATAAATATTAAAAATTAGAATGATTCCTATATACCATGAAAAATTGCTTAGAATACATTAATTCAGATGTCGAATGTGGTTTGAAATTTTTAAACAAAAGTGAAGAGTATAAACTTCAGTATGTAGAACTTCTACCGAAAACTCATTATTTTAGATGGGGTTAACCCACGGATTTTGGAAAAATTTCAAAAATATGAAAATCTGATTTTAGTGTATAGTTTCATCGAGCAATAACATAAGATGATGGTCAAAGAGTTTCGAACCTCTGTTGTCTACGTTTCTCTTGATAATGAAGATTTTATAATGGTAATTCCACTAATATAGGCAGTATATGAAATTTTAGTAAAATAAAAATTAAAAAATTAGAATGATTCACATATACCATGACAGATAGTTTACAATACATTAATTCAGATGTCGAATGTGGTTTGAAAATTTTAAACAAAAGTGAAGAGTACAAACTTCAGCATATATAGAAATTACCGAAAACTCATTAATTTAGAAGGATTTTGGAAAAAAATTCAAAAATATGAAAATCTTATTTCATTGTATAGTTTCATCGAGCACTAACATATGATGATGGTCAAAGAGTTTAGAACCTCTGTTGTCTCTGTTTCTCTAGGTAATGAAGATTTTATAATGGTAATTCCACTAATATAGGCAGTATATAAAAATTTAGTAAAATAAATATTAAAAATTAGAATGATTCCTATATACCATGAAAGATAGTTTAGAATAAATTAATTCAGATGTCGAATTTGGTTTGAAATTTTTAAACAAAAGTGAAGAGTATAAACTTCAGTATGTAGAGCCTTTACCGAAAACTCATTATTTTAGAAGGGGGTTAACCCACAGATTTAGGAAAATTTTCAAAAATATGAGAATCTGATTTTAGTGTATATTTTCATCGAGCACTAACATAAGATGATGATCAAAGAGTTTAGAACCTCTGTTGTCTCCGTTTCTCTAGATAATGAAGATTTATAATGGTAATTCCACTAATATAGGTAGTATATGTTTTAGTAAAATAAATATTAAAAAGTTAGAATGATTCCTAGATACCATGACAGATAGTTTAGAATACATTAATTCAGATGTCGAATGTGGTTTGAATTTTTTAAACAAAAGTGAAGAGTATAAACTTCAGTATGTAGAGCATTTACCGAAAACTCATTATTTTAAAAGGGGTGTTAACCCACGATTTTGGAGAAAATTTCAAAAATATGAAAATATGGTTTTAGTGTATAGTTTCATCGAGCACTAACGTAAGATAATGGTCAAAGAGTTTAGAACATCTGTTGTCTCCGTTTCTCTAGATAATGAAGATTTTATAATGGTAATTCCACTAATATAGGCAATATATTAAATTTTAGTAAAATAAATATTAAAAATTAGAATGATTCCTATATACCATGAAAAATATTTTAGAATACATTAATTCAGATGTCGAATGTGGTTTGAAATTTTTAAACAAAAGTGAAGAGTATAAACTTCAGTATGTAGAGCATTTACCAAAAACTCATTATTTTAGAAGGGGTTAACCCACAAATTTTGGAAAAATTTTAAAAATATGAAAATCTGATTTTAGTGTACAGTTTCATCGAGCACTAACATAAGATGATGGTCAAAGAGTTTAGAACTCTGTTGTCTCCGTTTCTCTAGATAATGAAGATTTTATAATGGTAATTCCACTAATATAGGCAGTATATGAAATTTTAGTAAAATAAATATTAAAAAATTAGAATGATTCACATATACCATGACAGATAGTTTACAATACATTAATTCAGATGTCGAATGTGGGTTGAAAATTTTAAACAAAAGTGAAGAGTATAAACTTCAGTATATAGAAATTACCGAAAACTCATTAATTTAGAAGGGATTTTGGAAAAAATTCAAAAATATGAAAATCTTATTTCATTGTATAGTTTCATCGAGCACTAACATATGATGATGGTCAAAGAGTTTAGAACCTCTGTTGTCTCTGTTTCTCTAGGTAATGAAGATTTTATAATGGTAATTTCACTAATATAGGGAATATATAAAATTTTAGTAAAATAAATATTAAAAATTAGAATGATTCCTATATACCATGAAAAATTGCTTAGAATACATTAATTCAGATGTCGAATGTGGTTTGAAATTTTTAAACAAAAGTGAAGAGTATAAACTTCAGTATGTAGACCTTCTACCGAAAACTCATTATTTTAGATGGGGTTAACCCACGGATTTTGGAAAAATTTCAAAATATGAAAATCTGATTTTAGTGTATAGTTTCATCGAGCAATAACATAAGATGATGGTCAAAGAGTTTCGAACCTCTGTTGTCTCCGTTTCTCTTGATAATGAAGATTTTATAATGGTAATTCCACTAATATAGGCAGTATATGAAATTTTAGTAAAATAAAAATTAAAAAATTAGAATGATTCACATATACCATGACAGATAGTTTACAATAAATTAATTCAGATGTCGAATGTGGTTTGAAATTTTAAACAAAAGTGAAGAGTACAAACTTCAGCATATATAGAAATTACCGAAAACTCATTAATTTAGAATGGATTTTGGAAAAAAATTCAAAAATATGAAAATCTTATTTCATTGTATAGTTTCATCGAGCACTAACATATGATGATGGTCAAAGAGTTTAGAACCTCTGTTGTCTCTGTTTCTCTAGGTAATGAAGATTTTATAATGGTAATTCCACTAATATAGGCAGTATATAAAAATTTAGTAAAATAAATATTAAAAATTAGAATGATTCCTATATACCATGAAAGATAGTTTAGAATAAATTAATTCAGATGTCGAATTTGGTTTGAAATTTTTAAACAAAAGTGAAGAGTATAAACTTCAGTATGTAGAGCCTTTACCGAAAACTCATTATTTTAGAAGGGGGTTAACCCACAGATTTAGGAAAATTTTCAAAAATATGAGAATCTGATTTTAGTGTATAGTTTCATCGAGCACTAACATAAGATGATGATCAAAGAGTTTAGAACCTCTGTTGTCTCCGTTTCTCTAGATAATGAAGATTTATAATGGTAATTCCACTAATATAGGTAGTATATGTTTTAGTAAAATAAATATTAAAAAGTTAGAATGATTCCTAGATACCCTGACAGATAGTTTAGAATAATTAATTCAGATGTCGAATGTGGTTTGAAATTTTTAAACAAAAGTGAAGAGTATAAACTTCAGTATGTAGAGCATTTACCGAAAACTCATTAATTTAGAAGGGATTTTGGAACATTTTCAAAAATATAAAAATCTGATGTTAGTGTATAGTTTCATCGAGCACTAACATAAGATGATGGTCAAAGAGTTTAGAACCTCTGTTGTCTCCGTTTCTCTAGATAATGAAGATTTTAAAATGGTAATTCCACTAATATAGGCAGTATATGATTTTAGTAAAATAAATATTAAAAAAATTAGAATAATTCTTATATACCATGAAAGATAGTTTAGAATACATTAATTCAGATGTCGAATGTGGTTTGAATTTTTAAAACAAATGTGAAGAGTATAAACTTCAGTATATAGAGCATTTACCTAAAACTCATTATTTTATAAGGGGTTAACCCACGGATTTTGGAGAAAATTTCAAAAATATGAAAATATGATTTTAGTGTATAGTTTCATCGAGCACTAACGTAAGATGATGGTCAAAGAGTTTAGAACCTATGTTGTCCTCTTTCTCTAGATAATGAAGATTTTATAATGGTAATTCCACTAATATAGGGAATATATAAAATTTTAGTAAAATAAATATTAAAAATTAGAATGATTCCTATATACCATGAAAAATTGCTTAGAATAACATAATTCAGATGTCGAATGTGGTTTGAAATTTTTAAACAAAAGTGAAGAGTATAAACTTCAGTATGTAGAACTTCTACCGAAAACTCATTATTTTAGATGGGGTTAACCCACGGATTTTGGAAAATTTCAAAAATATGAAAATCTGATTTTAGTGTATAGTTTCATCGAGCAATAACATAAGATGATGGTCAAAGAGTTTCGAACCTCTGTTGTCTACGTTTCTCTTGATAATGCAGATTTATAATGGTAATTCCACTAATATAGGCAGTATATGAAATTTTAGTAAAATAAAATAAAAAATTAGAATGATTCACATATACCATGACAGATAGTTTACAATACATTAATTCAGATGTCGAATGTGGTTTGAAAATTTAAACAAAAGTGAAGAGTACAAACTTCAGCATATATAGAAATTACCGAAAACTCATTAATTTAGAAGGGATTTTGGAAAAAAATTCAAAAATATGAAAATCTATTTCATTGTATAGTTTCATCGAGCACTAACATTGAATGATGATCAAAGAGTTTAGAACCTCTGTTGTCTCTGTTTCTCTAGGTAATAGAAGATTTTATAATGGTAATTCCACTAATATAGGCAGTATATAAAAATTTAGTAAAATAAATATTAAAATTAGAATGATTCCTATATACCATGAAGATAGTTTAGAATAAATTAATTCAGATGTCGAATTTGGTTTGAAATTTTAAACAAAAGTGAAGAGTAATAAACTTCAGTATGTATAGAGCCTTTACCGAAAAACTCATTATTTTAGAAGGGGGTTAACCCACAGATTTAGGAAAATTTTCAAAAATATGAGAATCTGATTTTAGTGTATATTTTCATCGAGCACTAACATAAGATGATGATCAAAGAGTTTAGAACCTCTGTTGTCTCCGTTTCTCTAGATAATGAAGATTTATAATGGTAATTCCACTAATATAGGTAGTAATGTTTTAGTAAAATAAATATAAAAAGTTAGAATGATTCCTAGATACCATGACAGATAGTTTAGAATACATTAATTCAGATGTCGAATGTGGTTTGAATTTTTTAAACAAAAGTGAAGAGTATAAACTTCAGTAGTATGAGCATTTACCGAAAACTCATTATTTTAAGGGGTGTTAACCCACGATTGGAGAAAATTTCAAAAATATGAAAATATGGTTTTAGTGTATAGTTTCATCGAGCACTAACGTAAGATAATGGTCAAAGAGTTTAGAACATCTGTTGTCTCCGTTCTCTAGATAATGAAGATTTTATAATGGTAATTCCACTAATATAGGCAATATATTAAATTTTAGTAAAATAAAATATTAAAAATTAGAATGATTCCTATATACCATGAAAATGATTTAGAATACATTAATTCAGATGTCGAATGTGGTTTGAAATTTTTAAACAAAAGTGAAGAGTAAAACTTCAGTATATAGAGCATTTACCAAAAACTCATTATTTTAGAAGGGGTTAACCACAGAATTTTGGAAAAATTTTCAAAATATGAAAATCTGATTTTAGTGTATAGTTTCATCGAGCACTAACATAAGATGATGGTCAAAGAGTTTAGAACTTCTGTTGTCTCCGTTTCTCTAGATAATGAAGATTTTATAATGGTAATTCCACTAATATAGGCAGTATATGAAATTTTAGTAAAATAAATATTAAAAAATTAGAATGATTCACATATACCATGACAGATAGTTTACAATACATTAATCAGATGTCGAATGTGGGTTGAAATTTTTAAACAAAAGTGAAGAGTATAAACTTCAGTATATATAGAAATTACCGAAAACTCATTATTTAGAAGGGATTTTGGAAAATTCAAAAAATGAAAGTCTTATTCATTGTATAGTTTCATCGAGCACTAACATATGATGATGGTCAAAGAGTTAGAACCTCTGTTGTCTCTGTTTCTCTAGGTAATGAAGATTTTATAATGGTAATT
>NW_026618230.1:0-13126 GCF_000801105.2 Raphanus sativus
TATCTTTGCACCAACATTATCAGAACCCTATCTTTGCACATTCTTGATCTTGATCCTAACTTTGCACATTCTTCCTTTAGTGATTTAAGGTTGACCCGGACTTTGTACTTCCATGATCTTCCTTGTGCATTCTTTGGGCATCATTTCTTTTGCACCAACTTTGCACAAGTACACCTTGATCACACTCAGCTACTGCTTCTTCCTTCTTCATTCCAACAGACAAGGCCTCGTTAAAAACCTATCTTAGCAAAACCCAGTGGGACAAAAACTAAGACAGGAAAAGAGCACACTTCTCTTGCTAGCCTAGATGATACTCAGCTTGATGGTGAGATAGCTTGGATGGTGATAAGGGTGTCTTGAAGTATCAAGCTTCCTCCAAGACATTCATCTTGATTCAGAGACTTCCTAAGTAAACCTCCAATGGCTTCTTTGAGCTTCTTAACTCTAGCACGAGTCATTGGTCCTTCTGAAACTTCTAAGGCATCCTCTTGAGCTGGTTGATCCTTAGTCCCATCTTCTCCATCATCTATCTGGTCCATGATCACATCATCCCCTCCCTCTTGAAAAGGATTTGTCCTCAAATCTGGTTCATCTGCAATAAAAGGGATCAAGTCAGTAACATTGAAACTATTACTCACGTTGTACTTACCTTGGAGATCCAGCTTGTAAGCATTGTTGTTGATCTTCCTTATGACTTCAAAAGGTCCATCTATTCGCGGCATGAGCTTAGACTTCCTCTCATCAGGGAACCTTTCTTTCCTTCGGTGAACCCAAACTTGGTCACCTTCTTTAAAGACCATCTCACGTTTGCCTTTGTTTGCATGCTTGACATACTGCTTAGTCTTTTCTTCAATATTACGCCTTGCTTGCTCATGGAGTTGTTGCACCATCTCTGCCTTCTTCTTTCCATCAAGACTAACTCTTTCACACTCAGGTAAAGGTATTAGATCTAAAGGAGAGGTGGGATTGAACCCATAAACAATCTCAAATGGTGAAAACTTAGAAGCAGAATGCACAGCATGATTATATGCAAACTCACAATGAGGTAAATAATCTTCCCATGATTTCAAATTCTTTTTAATGAATGCACGCAAGAGTGTTCCTAGAGTTCTATTCACTACTTTAGTTTGTCCATCAGTTTGTGGGTGACAAGTAGTAGAGAACAATAGCTTAGTGCCTAACTTAGACCAAAGTGTCTTCCAAAAGTAACTAAGAAACTTAGTGTCTCTATCAGATACTATAGTTCTAGGCATGCCATGTAAGCGCACAATCTCTTTAAAGAACAAATTAGAAACATGCAATGCATCATCAGTTTTGTGGCAAGCAATGAAGTGAGCCATTTTGGAGAACCTATCAACAACTACAAAGATTGAATCCTTTCCGGTTCTAGTCCTAGGCAATCCAACAATAAAATCCATAGAGATGTCATTCCAAGGATGATAAGGAATGGGTAAGGGAGTATACAAACCGTGAGCTTGAACTTTGGACTTAGCTTGCTTACAAGTTGCGCATCTCTCACAGATTCTCTCCACATCTCTCTTCATGCGAGGCCAAAAGAAATGATCCTGCAAAACTTTAAGAGTCTTGGCAATACCAAAATGCCCCATAAGACTTCCTCCATGTGATTCCCTAACAAATAAATCTCTCAAAGAACAATTAGGAATACACAAACGATTATCATAGAAGAGAAACCCATCTTGTCTAAAGTAATGACCAGAAGCAAACTTTTCACAAGATTTATATGCATCTTTAAAATCAGGATCGGTTTCATACATTCCTTTAAGTTGTTCAAATCCTAACAACTTAGCATCAAGAGTGTTCAAGAGGACATACCTTCGAGATAGTGCATCAGCCACTATATTGTCCTTACCTTGTTTGTATTTGATCACATATGGAAAGGTTTCTATGAACTCAACCCATCTGGCATGTGATACAAGCCTAGGCTGACAAAGGCTGTATGATCCAAGCAAGAGAGATGGAGCCGATCTAGATCAAGAGGTGGTTCTTTTGTTTGATCTAATCAACCAAGAGAAACCGTGAGAGATGGAACCAGGGGAATGAAGTGCACCACACGAGAGATGGAGAGCTCGTGATACAACACAAGGGAACCTTCAAGCCGTGGAGGTGCTGGTCTCACAAGGCAATGGAGGCGGCAAGTTCTTTTGAGAGAGAACTAGGTTTTCTTTGAAAGAAAAGTTTTATAAAAATCAAGTCTGAATGAAAAGAGTTTGCGCAACACATATATAAAGGAACAAGCTCCTTTACGAAAATAACATACTAAAAATAAGCTATGGTTCAAATAAGGAAACAAAGAAGAAATGGCTTCTTCTTAGTCTTGGACCGAGAGTGCACTTAGGTGATATGTAAGCTAGCTGTGGCCTCGTTAAAAACCTTCCTCCGGAAAACCTCGTGGGACAAAACCAAGAACAAGGAAAAGAGCACACACAAGTAGCTTGCCTAGTAGCTAACTCTGTCCAAGAGTCTTGTTTAAGCATTTGGAGCTTCAATGGTGATGATCATCAACTGGTTGTGACTTTGATCTGGTATGAATGGCCAAAGATCCTCTCTTGAGGCTTGAGAACTCTCCTTTGGCTCCTCCACCTTCTCAGCATCTCCTTTGATAACTTCTTTGGTAACCTCCTCAGCTTGTTTAACCTGTCCAAGATCAGAAGCAAGTATCATGCTCTCATTAAACTTATGTTGAAGTATCTTAGCTCTTTGTCTAGTGATTGCTCCCTTAAAGACGGTTGGTATGGACACTTCTTGTTCATCATCTGGTTTGGTAATGTTGCTGATCATATCCTGAATGTCTGGTTCAGTAAGGTCAGGTTCAATGTACTCATCATTCCCTCCCTCTTCAAAAGGTTTTGACCTCAAAACTGGTTCATCTGCAAAACAAGGAGACAAATCAGTAACATTGAAAGTGGATGATACATTGAGCTCACCTGGCAGGTCAAGACGGTAGGCATTGTTGTTGATCCTCTCAAGTACTTGAAAGGGCCCAGTGCCTCTTGGCTTCAACTTGGAACTCCTCTGGTTGGGGAACCTCTCTTGCCTCATGTGTAACCAAACCCACTCTCCTGGTTCAAATATAACCTCTTTGCGACCCTTGTTAGCTTGTCTAGCATACTGCTCAGTTCGCTTCTCTAGGTTCTCCTGGGCTTTGAGGTGTAACTCCTTGACATAAGCAGCCTTAGCTTCACCAGTGAGACTAATGACTTCAGCTGGAGGTAGAGTAGTGAGATCGAGAGGTGTCTTTGGGTTGAATCCGTAAGCAACCTCAAATGGGGACATCTTTGTAGCTGAATGTTGAGCTCGGTTGTAGGAAAACTCTATGAATGGAATACAATCAACCCAATTCTTCATGTTCTTCCCAATGGTGGCTCTAAGTAGAGTGGATAGAGTCCTATTAACAACTTCTGTCTGCCCATCAGTTTGTGGATGACAAGTAGTTGAGTAGAGTAGCTTTGTTCCAAGCTTCTTCCATAGTGTCTTCCAGAAGTGACTGAGGAACTTGGTGTCTCTATCTGAACAATGGTTCTTGGAACCCCATGTAAGCGAACCACTTCTTTGAAGAATAGATCAGCGGTCTTGGATGCATCATTCACCTTGGCACAAGGTATGAAGTGTGCCATCTTGGAGAACCTGTCCACCACAACAAAGATTGAGTCTTTGTGTTGAATCATGGGTAGCCCTAGTACAAAGTCCATAGATATGTCCACCCAAGGAGCTGTGGGAATGGGCAGTGGCATGTAAAGACCATGGGGTTGTACTCTGGACTTGGCTTTCTTGCATACCACGCATCTTGCACAATGAGCTTCTACTGTCTTCTTTAGGTGCGGCCAATAGAAATGCTCTCTGACCACAGCAAGTGTCTTGTCTACTCCAAAATGTCCCATGAGACCTCCTCCGTGAGCCTCTCTAGTGATCAGGTCTCGCAAAGAACACTGAGGAATACATAGTCTCTTGCTTTTAAACAAGAATCCCTCATGCAAATAGAACTTCCCGTGAGGCCCTTTAGCGCAGCTGGTGTAAGTGTCAGAAAGATCCGGATCCTCTCCATATAACTCCTTGATGAACTCAAATCCTAGCACCTTAGCTTCCATTGTGACGATCAAAGCATGTCTCCTGGAGAGTGCATCAGCTACAATGTTCTCTTTACCCTTCTTGTACTTGATGATGTATGGAAAGGTTTCTATAAACTCCAGCCAACGAGCATGTCTTCTCTTGAGATTGGTTTGCCCTCTTAGATGCTTAAGGGTCTCATGATCAGTGTGCACCACAAATTCCTTGGAGAGGAGATAATGCTGCCATGTCTCCAAAGCTCTCACCAAGGCATATAACTCCTTGTCATATGTAGGGTAGTTAAGAGCAGCTCCACTGAGTTTCTCACTGAAATAGGCCACTGGTTTGCGTCCTTGAAGTAATACTGCTCCAATTCCAATCCCTGAGGCATCACACTCCACTTCAAATGTCTTATTAAAGTCTGGTAGAGCTAGAACTGGTGCATGAGTTAGCCGGTATTTCAGAGCCTGAAAAGCCTCTTCTTGAGCTTTCTCCCACATGAACCCAACACTCTTCTTAACAATGGCAGTGAGAGGTGCTGCTATGCTACTGAAATCCTGAACAAACCGCCTGTAGAAACTAGCTAGCCCATGAAAACTTCTGACTTGACTGATGCTTGTGGGTACTGGCCATTCTTGGATTGCTCTAACCTTCTCTTCATCAACCTGTAATCCCTGCGAACTCACAACAAAACCTAGGAAGACAAGTTTATCAGTGCAGAATGTGCACTTCTTGAGGTTTGCATAGAGTCCTTCTTTACGAAGTGTTTCTAGTACTTGCTCAAGATGTGAAACATGATCAAGTAAGTTTGTACTATAAATTAAAATATCATCAAAATATACCACAACAAACTTACTGATGTAGGGTCTAAGGATGTGGTTCATGAGTCTCATGAAAGTACTAGGAGCATTGGTGAGTCCAAAGGGCATCACCAGCCACTCATAGAGACCTTGCTTTGTTTTAAAAGCTGTCTTCCACTCATCACCTTCTTTCATCCTTACCTGATGGTACCCACTCTTGAGATCTATCTTGGAGAAGATGGTGGCTCCACTTAGCTCATCTAGCATGTCATCAAGCCGGGGAATGGGGTGTCTATACTTGATGGTGATGTTGTTGATTGCACGGCAGTCTACACACATCCTCCAAGTCCCATCCTTCTTTGGTACTAGTAAGACTGGAACCGCACAAGGACTTAGGCTCTCCCTCACGTATCCCTTGTCCATCAGGTCCTGAACTTGTCTTTCCAACTCCTTGGCCTCCTCGGGGTTTACTCTATAAGCTGGTTTGTTTGGCAAAGCAGCTCCTGGTATGAAATCTATCTGATGCTCAATGCCCCTTAGTTGTGGTAAGCCGTGTGGAATCTCCTCTGGAAACAAGTTCTTGAACTGGTCTAGGAGCTTTGTAATCTCTGGTGGATACTCCACTTCACCTGAACCTGCACTCAAAAGCTCCTTAAAGATCATTAGTAGCATTGTGTGTTTGGTAGCAGCTGCCTTTCTTATATGGCTAGGCTGGATCAGGAAATTTGATTTAACTTTTTCCTTTTCCTTAACCATTTGCAAAGCAATTCATGAACTTGAGCAGGAGTGAGAGGAGCTAGACTTATCTTATGCTTATTATGCATGAATGTATACATGTTAGTTCTACCATCATGTCTAGTTTCTCTATCCCATTGCCAAGGTCTTCCTAACAAAACATGACCAGCTTGCATAGGGACCACATCACAAACTACCTCATCCTGATATTTACCAATACTAAAAGGAATAGTAACTTGCTCTTTAATCTTAAGCTCAACCTTATCATCTAACCATCTCAACCTATATGGATGCGGATGAGGGACCTTGACTAAGCCAAGCTTATCAACCATGTAAGCACTCGCGGCATTAGTACAAGACCCACCATCAATGATGAGGTTACATACCTTGCCTTTAATAGTACACCTACTATGGAAGATATTTTCTCTTTGGATGGTCTCAGCTGGTTCCAACATGACACTAAGCACACGCCTGATCATCAAGCTCTCTCCCACGTCTGGATATTGCATCTCTCCATAGTCGGCTTGTAACTCAGGTGCATCCTCATCATGTGATTCATACCCATCTTCAGTGAGCATCATCACTCTCTGGTTCAGACACTCTCTAGCCATATGTCCTCGGCCCCTACACTTGAAACAAGTGATATCTCTAGCACGTTGAGTAGTGGTAGTCTTAGATGGCTCTGCCCTGGTGTCTTTGTTGTTATCAGTAGCTTGAGACTTTGAGCGAGTGTCTCCCTCAACCCCTTTGCCCTTGTCTACTGGTTTGTTGTAGTTGCTGTTGTTGTTGGAGTTCCAGGTTGATTGGGATCTACCCTTGGTGCCCTTCTTCTTGATGTGTTGCTCAGCTTGCACGGCTATGTGGAATAGGTCTTTGAGATCTCCATAAGCTTGTCTCTCAACCTTGCCACTCACTCTATCTTGCAACCCATCTATGAACTGAGCCATGATCGTCTCCTCATCCTCATTGAGATCAAGGCGGTTTCTTAAATTCTCAAACTCCTCATAATACTCCTCAACTGACTTGCTTCCTTGCTTAAGTGTTCTGAACTTCTTGTGCAAGTCTCGGTGATAATGTTGTGGCACAAACCTTAGCCTCATAGCATCTTTCATGTCTAACCAGGCGTCTAGTTGCCTCAAGTGCCCTCTCCTACGATCAGAGCACAACCTATCCCACCAGGATAAGGCATTGTCCGTGAGCTGAGCTACTGCCAAAGCAACTCTCTTGGGACCAGGATGGTTGTAGTAAGAGAAGATGTGATCCATCCTCTTTTCCCAATCAAGGTAAGCTTCAGGATCAACCTTTCCAGCATACTTTGGTGGTGTCATCTTTAAAAGATCCGGTCCTTGGTTGTGGTGTTGTTGGCGATGTCCTCTCTGTGGAGGTGCATAGTCATCTTCCTCATAGCCTTGGTTGCGGATGGGTCTCCGTGGAGCTCTACGTGGAGGTAAGTAATCCTCTTCCTCCTCTGCCTCTTCTCCATAGTCATCTTGTTGAACTCTTGCTCTCGGATAAGGACCATGTTGTTGTCCAGTATCTTCTTCATTCTGCTGATTCCGAGTACTAGTCTCTGGATCATCATTGAAGTGTACTCCAGTACGCCTGTTGTTTGGAGCTTGGTACTGCTGGTTTCGGTTTGGAAACCTCTCAGCAGTTTGAGTAGCTTGAGCCGTGGGTCTCTGCTCAACTCTGGTTAGCCTATCTCCAAGGTCTTGGCGCATCTCCTTCATCTCTTCCCTTATTGCATTGAAGGCTTGCATCATAGTAGCCATCTCAGATGCCTCCCCCATTGTACCTGCAAGGTGGAAACTAAGACTTTAGTTCTGATCAAAGAAAAGAGCTAAGTAAGAGACAATGGAAGTAAAAGGAAATATGAGAAATCTCTCTTTTTTTTTTGTTTATAAAATTCGAAATCAAAAAAAAAAAAGGAAAAGGAAAAGAATTGGTTTGCAAGCAAAGTTTTAAATGAAAATCAAAACAGAAAAGGAAACTCGGATATGCACTTAATACTAACACTTTTTTAATGAAATTTGAATGAAAATAAAGATCTAGGATCACAAAACTCGACAGCAATGAAGAACAAACTTTCTATGGTTTTCAAAAATATGAGAATGCAAGTTAAACTATATGAAAAGGGGAACAAACGATTTGCTCTCTTCTTTTTTTTTTTTTTTGATTGATGAATGCAACAAGATGAAACTAAAATGATTTAAACAAATAGAGAGGATAGATACAACCTGATGCTGAAGGAACTTCAGCTCTGATACCAGAAATGATACAAGCCTAGGCTGACAAAGGCTGTATGATCCAAGCAAGAGAGATGGAGCCGATCTAGATCAAGAGGTGGTTCTTTTGTTTGATCTAATCAACCAAGAGAAACCGTGAGAGATGGAACCAGGGGAATGAAGTGCACCACACGAGAGATGGAGAGCTCGTGATACAACACAAGGGAACCTTCAAGCCGTGGAGGTGCTGGTCTCACAAGGCAATGGAGGCGGCAAGTTCTTTTGAGAGAGAACTAGGTTTTCTTTGAAAGAAAAGTTTTATAAAAATCAAGTCTGAATGAAAAGAGTTTGCGCAACACATATGTAAAGGAACAAGCTCCTTTACGAAAATAACATACTAAAAATAAGCTATGGTTCAAATAAGGAAACAAAGAAGAAATGGCTTCTTCTTAGTCTTGGACCGAGAGTGCACTTAGGTGATATGTAAGCTAGCTGTGGCCTCGTTAAAAACCTTCCTCCGGAAAACCTCGTGGGACAAAACCAAGAACAAGGAAAAGAGCACACACAAGTAGCTTGCCTAGTAGCTAACTCTGTCCAAGAGTCTTGTTTAAGCATTTGGAGCTTCAATGGTGATGATCATCAACTGGTTGTGACTTTGATCTGGTATGAATGGCCAAAGATCCTCTCTTGAGGCTTGAGAACTCTCCTTTGGCTCCTCCACCTTCTCAGCATCTCCTTTGATAACTTCTTTGGTAACCTCCTCAGCTTGTTTAACCTGTCCAAGATCAGAAGCAAGTATCATGCTCTCATTAAACTTATGTTGAAGTATCTTAGCTCTTTGTCTAGTGATTGCTCCCTTAAAGACGGTTGGTATGGACACTTCTTGTTCATCATCTGGTTTGGTAATGTTGCTGATCATATCCTGAATGTCTGGTTCAGTAAGGTCAGGTTCAATGTCCTCATCAGCATGTCTCTTGCTGAGCTTGTTTTGCCCCTTTAAGTACTTAAGAGACTCATGATCCGTGTGTATCACAAACTCCTTAGGCCAGAGGTAGTGTTGCCAAGTTTGCAAAGCTCTCACAAGCGAATAGAGTTCCTTGTCATATGTTGCAAAGTTGAGTGTAGCTCCTCCAAGCTTCTCACTGAAGTAAGCTATTGGTCTCTTATCCTGCATTAAGACAGCACCAATACCTATACCGGAAGCATCACATTCAATCTCAAACGTTTTATTAAAGTCAGGAAGAGTAAGGAGAGGAGAATGAGTGAGCTTCTCCTTAAGGCATTGAAAGGCGGTTTCTTGTGCTTCTCCCCATTTGAATCCAACATCCTTTTTGATCACTTCAGTTAAGGGAGCTGCTATAGTGCTAAAATCTTTGACAAATCGCCTGTAGAAACCAGCAAGCCCATGGAAACTTCTTACTTCACTCACGGTGGTTGGACTTGGCCATTCTTGGATTGCTTTGATCTTTTCTTGATCCACTTTAACACCATCTGCACTCACAACAAAGCCTAAAAAGACCAAGTTATCTGTTCCAAATGTACACTTCTTAAGATTGGCGTAAAGAGATTCTTTTCTAAGCACATCAAAGACAGCCCTAAGATGTTCTATATGATCATGATAGCTTTTGCTGTAAACTAAGATGTCATCAAAGTAAACAACAACAAAGATGCCTATGAATGATCTTAGAACATGATTCATTAAGCGCATGAAAGTACTAGGTGCATTCGTCAAACCAAATGGCATCACTAACCATTCATACAATCCATGTTTAGTTTTAAATGCAGTTTTCCACTCATCACCTTCCTTCATCCTAATCTGGTGATAACCACTCTTAAGATCTATCTTAGAAAAGAAGCAAGACCCATGCAATTCATCTAGCATGTCATCTAATCTAGGAATAGGATGGCGATACTTTACAGTGATATTGTTGATGGCTCTGCAGTCAACACACATTCTCCAGTTACCATCTTTCTTTGGCACAAGAAGCACTGGAACAGCACAAGGACTCATGCTTTCTCTGATATGTCCCTTTTCCATAAGCTCCTCCACTTGCTTTTGTAACTCTTTAGTTTCAACAGGGTTGGTCCTGTAAGATGGCCGGTTTGGGAGTGTAGCTCCAGGAACAAAATCTATCTGATGTTCAATCCCACGAATTGGAGGTAACCCAATTGGATTGTCTTCTGGAAAGATATCTTTATATTCCTGCAAAAGAGAAGATAGTTCACTCGGATATTCCGGTGTTTTATTAGCAACAGTTAGTAGGTTCTCTTTAAACCTGAGTAAAACAAAAGAATTTTGAGAGTAGAGAATTCTTTTGATCTCCCCTGTTTTGGCATAGAGACTGTATTGCTTGCTTTGATCAGGCTTGAGATCAATCTTTTTCTTTTTCTGAAGTTGAAGTTGATCTTCATGAACCTCTTTGGGAGTTAGAGGCACCAGCACGGTTTTCTTGCCATTATGCTCAAAGGTGTGCTTGTTAGTATAACCATCATGCATCACACGCCTGTCTGATTGCCAAGGTCGTCCAAGAAGAATGTGGCTTGCTTCCATAGGTAGTATATCACATAAAACCTCGTCTTCGTATCTACCAATGGCTATGGGAATCAGAACCTGAGTTGAGACTCTCATCTCTCCTTCTTCATTAAGCCACTGCAACCGGTATGGCTTTGGATGTTTCTGAACTCTTAAACCCAACTTTGCCACCATTGTCTCACTGGCCACGTTGACACAACTTCCTCCATCAATGATGAGACTACAGACCTTTCCTTGAACCAGACATCTAGTGTAGAACAAATTCTCACGCTGCTCAGTTTCTTCTGCCTTGGTTTGAAGATTCAGAAGTCTTCTTGTTACTAGTAACCTTCCTCTGACCGGTTCTTCTTCAGATTCTGCCTCAGATTGCTCACGTTCAGTGTGGATCTTCTCATCCTGAGACAAATACTCTCCAGTGTCTAGAAGAATCATGGTTTTCTTGTTAGTACACTCGTTGGCATAGTGTCCACGCCCTTGACACTTAAAGCACTTAACATCCCGAGACTTCAAACCCGTAGCTACTGCTTTTCCTTTATCTTTGTCAAAGATGCTGCTAGGCTTAGTGTCATCCTTCTGATACGGCTTGCTCTCCTTCTGGTAACTAGGCTTCTCTTCCCTTGAATGCTGAAACTTGCTAGTACCATAGCTAGAACGAGAGTAGCTCTTTCTTTTGAGTTGTTGTTCCACCAAGATAGCTTTGTGTAGCATCTCCTCTAGCTCAACGTAATGCTGCATCTCCACTCTATCTTGTATCTCATGGTTGAGTCCTCCAAGAAACCTTGACATGGTAGCTTCTCTATCTTCTGAGACACTCGCTCTTTGCATCAACAACTCCATCTCTTGATAGTATTCCTCCACGGTTTTGGAGCCTTGAATCAGTTTTCGTAGCCTCTGGTGCAAATCACGATGGTAGTGGCTAGGTACAAACCTCTTGCGCATCAAAGACTTCATCTCTTGCCAAGAGCTAACAGGATACTCTTGATTGACACGTCTAGCAGTCACTAGCTGATCCCACCAACTCAAAGCATAGTCATAAAACTCAGTAGTGGCAATTTGGATCCTTTGAGCGTTTGTGTAGTGTTGACAATTGAAGACAATCTCAATCTTCTTCTCCCACTCCAAGTAAGCATCAGGATCAATCTTACCATGGAAAGGAGGGATCTTGATCTTAAGACCAGTATACTCATCTCTATGATACATTCTTCCCACGTGATCTCTCCTAGGTCTCCTACGACTGTCTCTAGAAGAGGATCTTCTACGCTCATAGTAGTTATCAATTTCTTGCGAACCATCATGCTCTCGTTGGCGTTGTGGAGATTGCTCTTCTCTTTCAGCTTCACGGCTGTGTCCTTGACCAGTAGCTTGTCTAATCTCCCTTCTAAGTTCTTCCATGTTGTCTTTTATGACATGTTTTCCAACATGGTTTTGTTCAACTGAGCAGTCATGGCTTCCATCAGCATTTTGTTTCTTCTCATCAAGTCCGCTTCTTCATCAGTCTCGTTCCCCATGGTACCTGATTCAATCAAACACTTAAACAAATAAGTAGTTCAATAGAAACGAAATCAAACAAAGAAAAATGATGAAAACTTGCAGAACAAACAACAGATTTATGATCACGATTTCTTCAAACACAAGCAATTGATCGATTCAAATTCAAATATGATAAAAATTCTTAGATCTAACAGGATTCGATTCAGATCAATGAAAACAAGTGATAGAATGATCAGATCAAGTGATAAACTTAAACAAAAAACACAGATCTATCGATGATTTGAAAAGAAGCCGAAGAGTTCAAATAAAAAATCAAAGAGAGATCGAGAACTTCCCTATCCAGAGTGCTCTGATACCACTTAATACGATCCCAGGATGATTTCTCTGGATGATATGGATAGATCCTTGCAAGATCGAATCAAGGACTCAAGATCTTCAAGGCAGTGGAATGGTGATGAATCAAAGAGTTGCGGAATGGCTCCTTGACACGGTTTAGTTGGTTAGATTGGATATGACACACCTCCTTAGACAACTAGAGATTGCTGGATATTACTCACCAACAGAACTCAAGAACTCGCAAAGACAAGTCAGAGAGAACAAGGGTTTTTAGATAAAAGATTGGATGATCTTATTAGACTACGAGACACACACATATATAGTGAGATCCTTGTACATGCACAAGGTCTCGGAAACAACAAGAGTCATTAAGGAACAGGCTCCTCTTTGACTTGTATAACGAAATAAGAAAACATAGTCTAAAAATAACATAAGGTATTTATGTGGTTCGAGAGTATCATGCTAGGTGATTTGATTAGCAAGACAAGGCCTCGTTAAAAACCTATCTTAGCAAAACCCAGTGGGACAAAAACTAAGACAGGAAAAGAGCACACTTCTCTTGCTAGCCTAGATGATACTCAGCTTGATGGTGAGATAGCTTGGATGGTGATAAGGGTGTCTTGAAGTATCAAGCTTCCTCCAAGACATTCATCTTGATTCAGAGACTTCCTAAGTAAACCTCCAATGGCTTCTTTGAGCTTCTTAACTCTAGCACGAGTCATTGGTCCTTCTGAAACTTCTAAGGCATCCTCTTGAGCTGGTTGATCCTTAGTCCCATCTTCTCCATCATCTATCTGGTCCATGATCACATCACAACTCCTATGAGATTTATTCAACTTCCTGGTTATTCACCACTGATTAGTGGTTCCAAATAAAGCTTCTTAGATCATTGTTCATCCTGGTTTGATAAGAATCATGAAGATAATGGCATATGTCCGAAC
>NW_026618231.1:0-13124 GCF_000801105.2 Raphanus sativus
CTCAACTCTTGATCTTTATTGCTTTCATCTCAACAGAACAGGCTAATCTGGAATCATCTGGATAGAAAGTGGGATATCTTCTTACTCACAACTCCTATGAGATTTATTCAACTTCCTGGTTATTCTCCACTGATTAGTGGTCCCAATAAGCTTCTTAGATTGGTTCATCCTGGTTTGATAAGAATCATGAAGATATTGCCATATGTCCGAACAGGCTAATCTGGAATCATCTGGATAGAAAGTGGGATATCTTCTTACTCACAACTCCTATGAGATTTATTCAACTTCCTGGTTATTCTCCACTGATTAGTGGTTCCAAATAAAGCTTCTTAGATCGTGGTTCATCCTGGTTTGATAAGAATCATGAAGATATGGCATATGTCGAACAGGCTAATCTGGAATCATCTGGATAGAAAGTGGGATATCTTTTACTCACAACTCCTATGAGATTTATTCAACTTCCTGGTTATTCTCCACTGATTAGTGGTTCCAAATAAAGCTTCTTAGATCGTGGTTCATCCTGGTTTGATAAGAATCATGAAGATATTGCCATATGTCCGAACAGGCTAATCTGGAATCATCTGGATAGAAAGTGGGATATCTTTTGCTCACAACTTATGAGATTTATTCAACTTCTGGTTATTCTCCACTGATTAGTGGTTCCAAATAAAGCTTCTTAGATCGTGGTTCATCCTGGTTTGATAAGAATCATGAAGATATTGCCATATGTCCGAACAGGCTAATCTGGAATCATCTGGATAGAAGGTGGGATATCTTCTTGCTCACAACACCTATGAGATTTATTCAACTTCCTGGTTATTCTCCACTGATTAGTGGTTCCAAATAAAGCTTCTTAGATCGTGGTTCATCCTGGTTTGATAAGAATCATGAAGATATGCCATATGTCCGAACAGGCTAATCTGGAATCATCTGGATAGAAAGTGGGATATCTTCTTACTCACAACTCCTATGAGATTTATTCAACTTCCTGGTTATTCTCCACTGATTAGTGGTTCCAAATAAAGCTTCTTAGATCGTGGTTCATCCTGGTTTGATAAGAATCATGAAGATAATGGCATATGTCCGAACAGGCTAATCTGGAATCATCTGGATAGAAAGTGGGATATCTTCTTACTCACAACTCCTATGAGATTTATTCAACTTCCTGGTTATTCTCCACTGATTAGTGGTTCCAATAAAGCTTCTTAGATCGTGGTTCATCCTGGTTTGATAAGAATCATGAAGATATTGCATATGTCCGAACAGGCTAATCTGGAATCATCTGGATAGAAAGTGGGATATCTTCTTACTCACAACTCCTATGAGATTTATTCAACTTCCTGGTTATTCTCCACTGATTAGTGGTTCCAAATAAAGCTTCTTAGATCGTGGTTCATCCTGGTTTGATAAGAATCATGAAGATAATGGCATATGTCCGAACAGGCTAATCTGGAATCATCTGGATAGAAAGTGGGATATCTTCTTACTCACAACTTATGAGATTTATTCAACTTCCTGGTTATTCTCCACTGATTAGTGGTTCCAAATAAAGCTTCTTAGATCGTGGTTCATCCTGGTTTGATAAGAATCATGAAGATAATGGCATATGTCCGAACAGGCTAATCTGGAATCATCTGGATAGAAAGTGGGATATCTTCTTACTCACAACTCCTATGAGATTTATTCAACTTCCTGGTTATTCTCCACTGATTAGTGGTTCCAAATAAAGCTTCTTAGATCGTGGTTCATCCTGGTTTGATAAGAATCATGAAGATATTGCCATATGTCCGAACAGGCTAATCTGGAATCATCTGGATAGAAAGTGGGATATCTTCTTACTCACAACTCCTATGAGATTTATTCAACTTCCTGGTTATTCTCCACTGATTAGTGGTTCCAAATAAAGCTTCTTAGATCGTGGTTCATCCTGGTTTGATAAGAATCATGAAGATAATGGCATATGTCCGAACAGGCTAATCTGGAATCATCTGGATAGAAAGTGGGATATCTTCTTGCTCACAACTCTTATGAGATTTATTCAACTTCCTGGTTATTCTCCACTGATTAGTGGTTCCAAATAAAGCTTCTTAGATCGTGGTTCATCCTGGTTTGATAAGAATCATGAAGATAATGGCATATGTCCGAACAGGCTAATCTGGAATCATCTGGATAGAAAGTGGGATATCTTCTTGCTCACAACTCCTATGAGATTTATTCAACTTCCTGGTTATTCTCCACTGATTAGTGGTTCCAAATAAAGCTTCTTAGATCGTGGTTCATCCTGGTTTGATAAGAATCATGAAGATATTGGCATATGTCCGAACAGGCTAATCTGGAATCATCTGGATAGAAAGTGGGATATCTTCTTACTCACAACTCCTATGAGATTTATTCAACTTCCTGGTTATTCTCCACTGATTAGTGGTTCCAAATAAAGCTTCTTAGATCGTGGTTCATCCTGGTTTGATAAGAATCATGAAGATATTGCCATATGTCCGAACAGGCTAATCTGGAATCATCTGGATAGAAAGTGGGATATCTTCTTACTCACAACTCCTATGAGATTTATTCAACTTCCTGGTTATTCTCCACTGATTAGTGGTTCCAAATAAAGCTTCTTAGATCGTGGTTCATCCTGGTTTGATAAGAATCATGAAGATAATGGCATATGTCCGAACAGGCTAATCTGGAATCATCTGGATAGAAAGGTGGGATATCTTCTTACTCAACACTTATGAGATTTATTCAACTTCCTGGTTATTCTCCACTGATTAGTGGTTCCAAATAAAGCTTCTTAGATCGTGGTTCATCCTGGTTTGATAAGAATCATGAAGATATTGCCATATGTCCGAACAGGCTAATCTGGAATCATCTGGATAGAAAGTGGGATATCTTCTTACTCACAACTCCTATGAGATTTATTCAACTTCCTGGTTATTCTCCACTGATTAGTGGTTCCAAATAAAGCTTCTTAGATCGTGGTTCATCCTGGTTTGATAAGAATCATGAAGATAATGGCATATGTCCGAACAGGCTAATCTGGAATCATCTGGATAGAAAGTGGGATATCTTCTTACTCACAACTCCTATGAGATTTATTCAACTTCCTGGTTATTCTCCACTGATTAGTGGTTCCAAATAAAGCTTCTTAGATATTGGTTCATCCTGGTTTGATAAGAATCATGAAGATATTGCCATATGTCCGAACAGGCTAATCTGGAATCATCTGGATAGAAAGTGGGATATCTTCTTACTCACAACTCCTATGAGATTTATTCAACTTCCTGGTTATTCTCCACTGATTAGTGGTTCCAAATAAAGCTTCTTAGATCGTGGTTCATCCTGGTTTGATAAGAATCATGAAGATATTGCCATATGTCCGAACAGGCTAATCTGGAATCATCTGGATAGAAAGTGGGATATCTTCTTACTCACAACTCCTATGAGATTTATTCAACTTCCTGGTTATTCTCCACTGATTAGTGGTTCCAAATAAAGCTTCTTAGATTGGTTCATCCTGGTTTGATAAGAATCATGAAGATATTGCCATATGTCCGAACAGGCTAATCTGGAATCATCTGGATAGAAAGTGGGATATCTTCTTACTCACAACTCCTATGAGATTTATTCAACTTCCTGGTTATTCTCCACTGATTAGTGGTTCCAAATAAAGCTTCTTAGATCGTGGTTCATCCTGGTTTGATAAGAATCATGAAGATAATGGCATATGTCCGAACAGGCTAATCTGGAATCATCTGGATAGAAAGTGGGATATCTTCTTACTCACAACTCCTATGAGATTTATTCAACTTCCTGGTTATTCTCCACTGATTAGTGGTTCCAAATAAAGCTTCTTAGATCGTGGTTCATCCTGGTTTGATAAGAATCATGAAGATAATGGCATATGTCCGAACAGGCTAATCTGGAATCATCTGGATAGAAGGTGGGATATCTTCTTGCTCACAACTCTTATGAGATTTATTCAACTTCCTGGTTATTCTCCACTGATTAGTGGTTCCAAATAAAGCTTCTTAGATCGTGGTTCATCCTGGTTTGATAAGAATCATGAAGATATTGCCATATGTCCGAACAGGCTAATCTGGAATCATCTGGATAGAAAGTGGGATATCTTCTTACTCACAACTCCTATGAGATTTATTCAACTTCCTGGTTATTCTCCACTGATTAGTGGTTCCAAATAAAGCTTCTTAGATCGTGGTTCATCCTGGTTTGATAAGAATCATGAAGATATTGCCATATGTCCGAACAGGCTAAATCTGGAATCATCTGGATAGAAAGTGGGATATCTTCTTACTCACAACTCCTATGAGATTTATTCAACTTCCTGGTTATTCTCCACTGATTAGTGGTTCCAAATAAAGCTTCTTAGATCGTGGTTCATCCTGGTTTGATAAGAATCATGAAGATATTGGCATATGTCCGAACAGGCTAATCTGGAATCATCTGGATAGAAAGTGGGATATCTTCTTACTCACAACTCCTATGAGATTTATTCAACTTCCTGGTTATTCTCCACTGATTAGTGGTTCCAAATAAAGCTTCTTAGATCGTGGTTCATCCTGGTTTTGAGAGGAATCATAGAAGATATTGCCAATTCCGAACAGGCAATCTGGAATCATCTGGATAGAAGGTGGGATATCTTCTTACTCACAACTCTATGAGATTTATTCAACTTCCTGGTTATTCTCCACTGATTAGTGGTTCCAAATAAAGCTTCTTAGATCGTGGTTCATCCTGGTTTGATAAGAATCATGAAGATATTGCCATATGTCCGAACAGGCTAATCTGGAATCATCTGGATAGAAAGTGGATATCTTCTTGCTCACAACACCTATGAGATTTATTCAACTTCCTGGTTATTCTCCACTGATTAGTGGTTCCAAATAAAGCTTCTTAGATCGTGGTTCATCCTGGTTTGATAAGAATCATGAAGATAATGACATATTGATGAGGACAGGATATCAACATTCCAACACTTAGACAAGCTCCAAGAACAAGATCAGGAACTAGAGGTGTTGTTGCAAGCTTCAATGAAGCTATAGAAGTCCTTCTCATCAAAAGCAACATCAACTCTAAGCTAGAAGACATCACCACACGCATGGATCAACTCACTATATCCGGAAACAAGGATAATAAAGGAGAAGCTTATGATATGCAAGTTGGTCCAAGAGATGATGACATTATATGGTCCATTCTTCCTTGCAAGAGATTGGTTTCCTTATTTACCATCTCTCCACTTAAGTGAAACGGTGAGTATCAAGAGAAAGAGAACAGCCTTCAAACGACAACACTTCACATCATCAATTTGGCTCCTCTTTCCAACGGTCACAAGATCCATCCGCAAAGGTAAGTAAGGTAAGTCTATTTCATTATTCATATTACTTGATTTACCTTGCAGGTTTTAAGTCTTTCTTTAGTTTTATTTTGATTTGAGTCAAGGCATTGTTTAGCCTATTGCTTTCTTTAGGTCCTAAGATTGAGTCATGTAATAAATTTGCTTCAAGACCCCAAGAAGGGCATAGCTGCATTGGCGATTATATAAGCCCCTATAAGCAGTCTTGTATCATTCAACCTTTATGAAATATATGAGTCAGTTTGCCCCTAGCAACTACTAAGCCTTTTGAGAGTTTGTGAGAAGCATTCTTGAGAGCAAATCGTGTTTTATCAAGTTCCTCATCATAGAACTTGTGGTTACACTTCGATCCATCCTTTGGTTGTGTGAATCAATCAAAACCTCATCACATCAAACCATCCCTTGTCTTTGTTGAGTTGTTTATTCGAACAAGCAACTTAGATCCATATCCACATCTATTCCATTTGCCATCCATTGAATCATCAAGTTGGTTATACGACCAAGTGGTGTTTCTCATCTCCATTGGTGTCTTTGCGAGTCTCAATACAACCGGATCCATCACTCAAACCATCCTCTACATCAGATCCTTCCATCTCACTCCACTTCCTTATCAAACCGGTTCATTGATCCTCACTCCTATCCAACCAGCTTGAGCAAGGCCCTCTTTGTGCCTATATCATTTTGGTATCAGAGCTTAAACGCTCCAAATCAGGTTGTTTCTTTTCCTATTAGGTAGATCGTTTAGTTTCATAAAAGAAAAACCCATAAAAATTGTTCTTTGTTGTTGTTTGATTTTTCACCATTGTTGTGTTCTTCATTGTTCTTAGTTTATAAATCGAAAAGAAAAAGAGATCGAGTTTCTTTGGTTTATTTGATTCGTTTTACAAAAGAAAATCACAAGAAAAAGTGTTGTTTCCGATTGCATATCAAGCTTGCCTAATATAGTTTTTGCATTTTATTATCCAGCTCCGTTTGCCATATTTAGTTTTTTTCGAAAAGTTTTCAAAAAAAAATATAAAAACAAGTTTTCTTATTCGAGTTTATCATTTCATTTTTCACATTTAAAAAAAAAAAAAAAAAGGATTTCATTTCATATAGTTTCAGCTTTCCTTAAATAGACCTTATTGCTAGTTGGTCCATATTGCATTGTCTCTTGTTCCTTTTTGTCGAGTAACACTTGAGTATTGTTCTTTGATATCTTTTCACTTGATCTTGAAACTCTTTTCAGGTTAAGACATGGGAGATACTAGCTCAACTTCAGCTGATACCGCAACTACTATGGCTCAACTCCTAGTTGCAATGCAATCCATTAGTGAGAGGATGACTCGCCTAGAGCAAGGACAACAAGCTCAAGCCAACCAACCGGCTCAAGGAGCAAACAACAATCCTCAACAACAACAACAACAACAACAAGACAACCCCCAAGCTGAGGATGATTCGGATAGTGACATGCCGAGTCTAGAAGAAGAAGAACAAAGGCCCCCTCCTAGAAGAAATGCTAGAGATAGAGGAAGAAACCGAGGAAGAGGTCATGATCAAGAGCATGATCAATGGCAAGGAGGCAAGGACTTGAAGCTCACGCCACCAACCTTTGCTGGAAAGGTTAATCCTGATGCCTACATTGATTGGGAGACACGCATGGAGTATATCTTTGACTACTACCATTACTCCGAGCTAAGGAAGGTCTCTCTAGCTGCTGCTCAGCTCACTGACACCGCCTTGACATGGTGGGATCGAGAGCTATCCGAGAGGAGAAGGCTAAGACGTGCACCCATTGCTCTTTGGGATGACATGAGAACCATGCTAAGGAGAAGATATGTGCCAAGTTACTACTACCGTGACTTGCAAAAGAGGTTCAGGAAGCTCACTCAAGGATCCAAGTCAGTTGAGGAGTACTATGAAGAGTTTGATGCTATGAGGAACCGCTTAGAAGTTCAAGACTCTGAGGAAACCTTGATGGCACAATTCTTGGATGGACTTCAAGATAGGATAACAAGAAAGGTGGAGAGACAGAACTATGAACACTTCCATGATCTAATCCACTTTGCTATCCAAGCAGAACAACACATCAAGCGCAAAACCGCAGCTACAAGTAGAAGTAAGAACACTTGGACTCCACCAGCTCAAAGAAATGACAAAGGCAAGTCCATTGAGGTTGAGAGCCGGTTCAAGAAGAACTCCACTACTGATGTATCTAAGGGCAACAAGGCTGATCAAAGCAAGCCTAGTGCACCTAGAAACCGAGACATCACTTGCTACAAGTGCCAAGGTAAGGGACATTATGCAAGAGATTGTCCTAATCAAAGAGTCATGATCCTTAGAGAAGATGGAGGATATGAGACTCAAGAAGAAGAAGCAGAAGCGGATGCTACTGATGAAGAGATCACTGATTATCCAGATGAGGGAGAGATACTTGTGACAAGAAGAGTACTTAGTGCCATGTTCGAACCAGAAACCATTCAAAGGGAAAACATCTTTCATACAAGATGCACCATTGAATCTAAGGTATGTAGCTTGATCATTGATGGTGGTTCATGTACTAATGTTGCTAGCAAGTATTTGGTTGATAAGCTAGGTCTCAAGACAACCACGCATCCAAGACCTTATAGATTGAAGTGGTTAAATGATGAAACTGAGCTAAAGATTGGTGAGCAAGTGGAAGTTTCTTTCAGCATAGGCCGATATGCTGACAAGGTAATTTGTGATGTGGTTCCTATGCAAGCTGGTCATCTTTTGCTTGGCAGGCCTTGGCAATTTGACAAGGAGACCATACATAATGGACGCACCAACTACTATAGTTTCACTCACAACAACCGCAAGCACAACCTAGCTCCTTTAACTCCACAACAAGTCTTTGACTTGCAAAAGGATATGATCAAAGGAAACAAGGTAAGTAAGACTAATCTCTATATTAGTCCATCTAAAGTTTTAAAATCTTTAGAGAACAAAACGCAGGTGCTACTAATGATCTTTAAGGAAGGTGTTTTGACAGATTATAAAGATCAAGAACTTCCACCAGAAGTTGTGCAACTACTTGAGAAGTTCCCTGATATCTTTCCAGAAGATATTCCTGCTGGTTTACCACCAATAAGAGGAATAGAACACCAGATTGATCTAGTACCAGGAGCTCCATTACCAAACCGACCAGCCTATAGAGTCAATCCGGAAGAAGCCAAAGAATTGGAGAGACAAGTGCAAGACTTGATGGACAAGGGATACATAAGAGAGAGTCTAAGCCCTTGTGCAGTTCCAGTTCTTCTAGTGCCAAAGAAAGATGGGACTTGGAGGATGTGTGTTGATTGCCGAGCTATAAACAACATCACCATCAAGTATAGACATCCAATCCCACGGCTAGATGACATGCTAGATGAACTCAGTGGTGCCACTATCTTCTCAAAGATAGATTTGAAGAGTGGTTATCACCAGGTAAGAATGAAAGAAGGAGATGAGTGGAAGACTGCTTTCAAGACCAAGAGAGGTCTCTATGAGTGGCTAGTCATGCCATTTGGTCTTACCAATGCTCCAAGCACTTTCATGCGCCTCATGAACCATGTTCTAAGGGAGTACATCTGTAAGTTTGTAGTTGTATACTTTGATGATATCTTAGTCTATAGCAACAGCTTAGAAGATCATCTTATTCATCTTGAAAAGGTTTTGGAAACCTTGCGCCAAGAGCATCTTTATGCTAATCTCAAGAAATGTACCTTTTGCACTGATCAACTAGTTTTCCTAGGCTTTGTTGTTAGTTCACAGGGTCTAAAAGTGGATGAAGAGAAGATCAAAGCAGTGCAAGAGTGGCCCACGCCAACTACAATAGGTCATGTGAGGAGTTTCCATGGTTTAGCAAGCTTCTATAGAAGATTTGTTAGAGACTTCAGTACCATAGCTGCCCCATTAACTTTGTTGGAATGAAGAAGGAAGAAGCAGTAGCTGAGTGTGATCAAGGTGTACTTGTGCAAAGATAGGGCAAAAGAAATGATGCCCAAAGTATGCACAAGGAAGATCATGAAACAAGCAGTGTCCGGGTCATCCTTGTATCACCAAAAGAAGAATGTGCAAGATCAGGATCAAGATCAAGAATGTGCAAAGTGAGGGTTTAATAAGTTGGTGCAAAGTCAGGGAGTTCCTGTATACAAAGGATTAAGTACACTCTTCAGAAAAAGAGATGTAGCAGTTGGCGCCAACTCTCTCGGTTTGAATTTAAAAGGAGATCACATGCTGCTTAGCCAAAAGAGCTGTTAGGACCTGTCATTGTCTCTCATTCTGGACGTGCCCAGTCTGTCCCAGCCAGCCTGCCTCTTCTGATTTCCCCACAATATTATTTGTTTACTCTTTCCCTGTTTTAATAGTTGTTTAATGTGTTTGTTTGTCTTGTAACTTTGGCTATAAAGCCAGACCTTATGTATCACGAAATTGTTAAGCTGAGAGGGGGATTTCCCCTTTCTTCTTCACCATTCTCTGGTCTCATTACAATCTCTCCAACTCTGGTTTCTCTATTCTCACAAACATTCTCACAGATTCTCTTAAACTCTCCATAATCTCTCATACTCTCTGAAGTGAAAGTTAACTCTCTCCTTCACCAATTCTCTTATTCTCTGGTTACTTTACTCTCCATACTCTCTATTCTCTTGTACTCACGAGCTCAGTCTCACTCACACTCTCAAACACTCTTATTCTCTGTTTTGCATACAATCTGTCCAGCAGACTCATTCTCTTGGTTTCTAAGTCTTGCTCTTGTTCACTCACAACCAAACTCTCACATACACTCACATACCTTTCTCTGTCTATTCTCATATGGTATCAGAGCTCCCAAGCTCCTGAAAATCAAAAATCTTCCGCAAATCAAGCACAAGCTCATCCTCATTGCTGTTCAGACCATTGTAGAAGTTTCTGTCTTGTTGGCTGTTCAATCTCTTCAAGAGGAAGAAGACTGCAACCATGGCGTGTCCAGAGACTTCCCAAGGTCTATCATCCTTTCTTCTGTTCAGCATGAAGATATCTCTTGGAGAAAGAAGGTCTTGGAGCTGTTTGGCAAGCAATACTCCAAACCAAGTCTGTACAAGCAAGTTTCATGTTCTCTCCAAGATGGAGTCTCTCACTGTGTTCCAGAAGGTGGCATCTGGTAATCAGGAAGAAAGGAGGGGTCTTAAGCATGAGTGGTTCAAAGGGAAAGCACACACAAGGAAAGGGAGTGGGGTAGAGAACCCTAACTCCAAATCTGTCAAGTTCAAGTGAACTGTGTGCCTTGGAGGTTCAAGGAACCAGATCAGGTTCCTTGGCTGTAAGTTAACCTCCTAACCCTTAATAAAAGCTTGTGTAGTTATGTCTGGTTGTGTTGAGTGTTGTGCTTAGTATTCTTGGGACAGTTTCAAGTTGCTAGAGTTGTTGAACCTAGTTTCTGTCCCATGATACTTTAATTGTGTGTGTTGTTCTGTTTTTAAATTATTTCTAAGTTTGCTAGCATGGTTATGACTAGTTCTTGTCTTAGATTAATTGTTTGAGTTATCTCTGGCTTAAGTGAGTTGCTTAGTCTCAGTTTCTGTTATGTTGCATTGCTAGAGTTCTAGGAGAGTTTCCTGAACTTGTAGTGCATTCTTGTGCTGTCTAGGGTGATTAGATGAGTTGTCTAGTCTCTGTTTTAAATTGAATTCATGCTCTGTTGCTGTTCAAATATTTTTATAAATAGCCTAAATGTCATGTGTTGATGAGTTATCATTCTTGTGCATTTAGAGAAGTTGGCGTGCATGGATTTGTTCTAAATGTGTGTTTAGCTTCTGTCCATTGCATTTGTTTTTAAACATTGGGATCAGACTTGATGTGGTATCAAGGTTTGATCCTAGTGTGTGTGGACTGATTCTTGTTGGAGTTTGAGTGATGTTTCAGGTACACAAGAGGTGATCTCTGTCCATCATCAAATCAATACAAAGAAGAAGTCTTTGCCCATGTGTTCAGAGCCTACACTTGGTGTATATTCCTGACCATGGAGAGACAACTTGTGTGTAGAACCGGTTGAATTAAGCGCAGCCTGTTTGGGTGTTGAGCTCCTGGTTCCAAGAGACACACAAGGAAGAGTTGTTTTAGGCAGTGGATAGGAGATAAGAGGAGGAGGAACTGGTTGACTTAAGCGCAGCTGTTGGGGTGATGCGCTCCTGGTTCTAGCTAAGTCTTGCTCACTTCCAAGCTTGGTCCATCCCTATACTCTCTGGATCAAGCTTGAGGAGGGGTAATGAAGAGAGCAATCCTGAAGATCCAACCGCCACAAGCCATTGGCAAGTTGTGGAGTTCACGCTTGCATCATAAACTAGATCAAAGAAGACTCAAGGCACTCACTGTCCCAAGCATGAGATTGAGCTTCCATGATCTAAGTGTTACTTTACCAAGTGGGGATTCAAGTGGAGTTCACTCCCCACCATAATGATGAAAGGGAAGCACCTTAAACTCACCTCAATACATTTATGATTGTTCTTACACTTAAAATGTTATTGAGCTTGTTGTGATTGAATGCTTTGCCTTGAGAACTGATGCACCTTTGGGATAATGTATCAGGTACCTTAGTGGAGCTCTCTGAAGTAGAAGCTGGTGGTCCCTAAGCCCTTTCAAGATGGCGAGTAGTCAGAAGAGAGGGGGAGACACAACCGGCCTAAAGAAGAGTTCCGAGATGTTGGTGTGTGCAAGTTATGGAGTTCATCCTTGCAACACAAGTCAGGCCATGATCCAGAGTCTAAGGACTCCACCATGAGTTATCTGAGTTCCTTAGACTCACTGGCCAATCCCCAAGCTGTGTTGAACTCTACTCTTTTTCCCTTGCAAAGTTTTATCCCATGAGGTTTTCTTTGCAAGGTTTTTAATGAGGGAGCTTCTTCATAGTTCCAAGCTTGCCCAAGGATCTCCTATGGTCAAGCTTGAGGGGGAGTGTTGGAATGAAGAGGAAGAACAGTAGCTGAGTGTGATCAAGGTGTACTTGTGCAAAGATAGGGCAAAAGAAATGATGCCCAAAGTATGCACAAGGAAGATCATGAAAACAAGCAGTGTCCGGGTCATCCTTGTATCACCAAAAAAGAAGAATGTGCAAGATCAGGATCAAGATCAAGAATGTGCAAAGTGAGGGTTTAATAAGTTGGTGCAAAGTCAGGGAGTTCCTGTATACAAAGGATTAAGTACACTCTTCAGAAAAAGAGATGTAGCAGTTGGCGCCAACTCTCTTCCGGTTTGAATTTAAAAGGAGATCACATGCTGCTTAGCCAAAAGAGCTGTTAGACCATGTCATTGTCTCTCATTCTGGACGTGCCCAGTCTGTCCCAGCCAGCCTGCCTCTTCTGATTTCCCCACAATATTATTTGTTTACTCTTTCCCTGTTTTAAATAGTTGTTTTTAATGTGTTTGTTTGTCTTGTAACTTTTGGCTATAAAGCCAGACCTTATGTATCACGAAATTTGTTAAGCTGAGAGGGGGATTTCCCCTTTCTTCTTCACCATTCTTCTGGTCTCATTACATCTCTCCAACTCTGGTTTCTCTATTTCTCACAATCATTCTCACAGATTTCTCTTAAATCTCCATAATTCTCTCATACTCTCTGTGAAGTGAAAGTTAACTCTCTCCTTCACCAATTCTCTTATTCTCTGGTTACTTTACTCTCCATACTCTCTATTCTCTTGTACTCACGAGCTCAGTCTCACTCACACTCTCAAACACTCTTATTCTCTGTTTGCATACAATCTGTCCAGCAGACTCATTCTCTTGGTTTCTAAGT
>NW_026618232.1:0-13116 GCF_000801105.2 Raphanus sativus
ATTCTCTATCTGGGTGTTGGATTTGTTTTCAGTTGAATCCTAAAGAGATTTAGATAAGCCGGCATTTTTTTGATGGTACGACAAAAGTCTCTTGTTGATCTACCGAGCTCTCCCTGAGTTATCATCTTGGAGGTTGAGTTCTCAGCATAAACGACGGTTTGAATGAATGATGGAGTTCGATTGGTATCGAGTTTCAAGTCTTGAAAAAAAAATCACTGGTGGAGAAAATTTATAAAAGTGAAAAAATCAAACATTTACGGTGGTAGAAACTTTACGACGGTCGGGGATTTCTTTCAGACACGAAAAGCGTCGACAAGACACGTGTCGTGACGGAGATGAATTTGTCAACACGTGGACTGAATACTCACCACTTGCACCGCTTCTCTATCTGGGTATTTACAGAGTCCACATGAGTCTGTAAAATGGTCGACAAAAAAAATCATCAAATCAGTAACACTAGATTTTAATAAAAATGTGAGAATGTACAAACCAATAACGGTAGATTTTACAAATTTTAACAATCATTAAAAATTCAATTCTCTATCTGGGTGTTGGATTTGTTTTCAGTTGAATCCTAAAGAGATTTAGATAAGCCGGCATTTTTTTGATGGTACGACAAAAGTCTCTTGTTGATCTACCGAGCTCTCCCTGAGTTATCATCTATTGGAGGCTGAGTTCTCAAGCATAAACGACGGTTTGAGTGAATGATGGAGTTCGATTGGTATCGAGTTTCAAGTCTTGAAAAAAAAATCACTGGTGGAGAAAATTTATAAAAGTGAAAAAATCAAAACATTTACGGTGGTAGAAACTTTACGACGGCCGGGGATTTCTGTTTCAGGCACGAAAAGCGTCGACAAGACACGTGTCGTGACGGAGATGAATTTGTCAACACGTGGACTGAATACTCACCACTTGCACCGCTTCTCTATCTGGGTATTTACAGAGTCCACATGAGTCTGTAAAATGGTCGACAAAAAAAATCATCAAATCAGTAACACTAGATTTTAATAAAAATGTGAGAATGTACAAACCAATAACGGGTATTTTACAATTTTAACAATCATTAAAAATTCAATTCTCTATCTGGGTGTTGGATTTGTTTTCAGTTGAATCCTAAAGAGGTTTAGATAAGCCGGCATTTTTTTGATGGTACGACAAAAGTCTCTTGTTGATCTACCGAGCTCTCCCTGAGTTATCATCTATTGGAGGCTGAGTTCTCAAGCATAAACGACGGTTTGAGTGAATGATGGAGTTCGATTGGTATCGAGTTTCAAGTCTTGAAAAAAAATCACTGGTGGAGAAAATTTATAAAAGTGAAAAAATCAAAACATTTACGGTGGTAGAAACTTTACGACGGCCGGGGATTTCTGTTTCAGGCACGAAAAGCGTCGACAAGACACGTGTCGTGACGGAGATGAATTTGTCAACACGTGGACTGAATACTCACCACTTGCACCGCTTCTCTATCTGGGTATTTACAGAGTCCACATGAGTCTGTAAAATGGTCGACAAAAAAAATCATCAAATCAGTAACACTAGATTTTAATAAAATGTGAGAATGTACAAACCAATAACGGTAGATTTTACAAATTTTAACAATTATTAAAATTTCAATTCTCTATCTGGGTGTTGGATTTGTTTTCAGTTGAATCCTAAAGAGATTTAGATAAGCCGGCATTTTTTTGATGGTACGACAAAAGTCTCTTGTTGATCTACCGAGCTCTCCCTGAGTTATCATCTATTGGAGGCTGAGTTCTCAAGCATAAACGACGGTTTGAGTGAATGATGGAGTTCGATTGGTATCGAGTTTCAAGTCTTGAAAAAAAAATCACTGGTGGAGAAATTTATAAAGTGAAAAAATCAAAACATTTACGGTGGTAGAAACTTTACGACGGCCGGGGATTTCTGTTTCAGGCACGAAAAGCGTCGACAAGACACGTGTCGTGACGGAGATGAATTTGTCAACACGTGGACTGAATACTCACCACTTGCACCGCTTCTCTATCTGGGTATTTACAGAGTCCACATGAGTCTGTAAAATGGTCGACAAAAAAAATCATCAAATCAGTAACACTAGATTTTAATAAAAATGTGAGAATGTACAAACCAATAACGGTAGATTTTACAAATTTTAACAATCATTAAAAATTCAATTCTCTATCTGTGTTGGATTTGTTTTCAGTTGAATCCTAAAGAGATTTAGATAAGCCGGCATTTTTTTGATGGTACGACAAAAGTCTCTTGTTGATCTACCGAGCTCTCCCTGAGTTATCATCTATTGGAGGCTGAGTTCTCAAGCATAAACGACGGTTTGAGTGAATGATGGAGTTCGATTGGTATCGAGTTTCAAGTCTTGAAAAAAAAATCACTGGTGGAGAAAATTTATAAAAGTGAAAAATCAAAACATTTACGGTGGTAGAAACTTTACAACGGCCGGGGATTTTTGTTTCAGGCACGAAAAGCGTCGACAAGACACGTGTCGTGACGGAGATGAATTTGTCAACACGTGGACTGAATACTCACCACTTGCACCGCTTCTCTATCTGGGTATTTACAGAGTCCACATGAGTCTGTAAAATGGTCGACAAAAAAAAAATCATCAAATCAGTAACACTAGATTTTAATAAAAATGTGAGAATGTACAAACCAATAACGGTAGATTTTACAAATTTTAACAATTATTAAAAATTTCAATTCTCTATCTGGGTGTTGGATTTGTTTTCAGTTGAATCCTAAAGAGATTTAGATAAGCCGGCATTTTTTTGATGGTACGACAAAAGTCTCTTGTTGATCTACCGAGCTCTCCCTGAGTTATCATCTATTGGAGGCTGAGTTCTCAAGCATAAACGACGGTTTGAGTGAATGATGGAGTTCGATTGGTATCGAGTTTCAAGTCTTGAAAAAAAAATCACTGGTGGAGAAAATTTATAAAAGTGAAAAAATCAAAACATTTACGGTGGTAGAAACTTTACGACGGACCGGGGATTTCTGTTTCAGGCACGAAAAGCGTCGACAAGACACGTGTCGTGACGGAGATGAATTTGTCAACACGTGGACTGAATACTCACCACTTGCACCGCTTCTCTATCTGGGTATTTACAGAGTCCACATGAGTCTGTAAAATGGTCGACAAAAAAAATCATCAAATCAGTAACACTAGATTTTAATAAAAATGTGAGAATGTACAAACCAATAACGGTAGATTTTACAAATTTTAACAATCATTAAAAATTCAATTCTCTATCTGGGTGTTGGATTTGTTTTCAGTTGAATCCTAAAGTGAGTTTTAGATAAGCCGGCATTTTTTTGATGGTACGACAAAAGTCTCTTGTTGATCTACCGAGCTCTCCCTGAGTTATCATCTATTGGAGGCTGAGTTCTCAAGCATAAACGACGGTTTGAGTGAATGATGGAGTTCGATTGGTATCGAGTTTCAAGTCTTGAAAAAGAAAAAAATCATATAAAAAATGTAAAAAATCAAAACATTTACGGTGGTAGAAACTTTACGACGGCCGGGGATTTCTGTTTCAGGCACGAAAAGCGTCGACAAGACACGTGTCGTGACGGAGATGAATTTGTCAACACGTGGACTGAATACTCACCACTTGCACCGCTTCTCTATCTGGGTATTTACAGAGTCCACATGAGTCTGTAAAATGGTCGACAAAAAAAATCATCAAATCAGTAACACTAGATTTTAATAAAAATGTGAGAATGTACAAACCAATAACGGTAGATTTTACAAATTTAAAATTCATTAAAAATTCAATTCTCTATCTGGGTGTTGGATTTGTTTTCAGTTGAATCCTAAAGAGATTTAGATAAGCCGGCATTTTTTTGATGGTACGACAAAAGTCTCTTGTTGATCTACCGAGCTCTCCCTGAGTTATCATCTATTGGAGGCTGAGTTCTCAAGCATAAACGACGGTTTGAGTGAATGATGGAGTTCGATTGGTATCGAGTTTCAAGTCTTGAAAAAAAAATCACTGGTGGAGAAAATTTATAAAAGTGAAAAAATCAAAACATTTACGGTGGTAGAAACTTTACGACGCCGGGGATTTCTGTTTCAGGCACGAAAAGCGTCGACAAGACACGTGTCGTGACGGAGATGAATTTGTCAACACGTGGACTGAATACTCACCACTTGCACCGCTTCTCTATCTGGGTATTTACAGAGTCCACATGAGTCTGTAAAATGGTCGACAAAAAAAAAATCATCAAATCAGTAACACTAGATTTTAATAAAAATGTGAGAATGTACAACCCAATAACGGTAGATTTTTAAATTTTAACAATCATTAAAAATTCAATTCTCTATCTGGGTGTTGGATTTGTTTTCAGTTGAATCCTAAAGAGATTTAGATAAGCCGGCATTTTTTTGATGGTACGACAAAAGTCTCTTGTTGATCTACCGAGCTCTCCCTGAGTTATCATCTATTGGAGGCTGAGTTCTCAAGCATAAACGACGGTTTGAGTGAATGATGGAGTTCGATTGGTATCGAGTTTCAAGTCTTGAAAAAAAAAATCACTGGTGGAGAAAATTTATAAAAGTGAAAAAATCAAAACATTTACGGTGGTAGAAACTTTACGACGGCCGGGGATTTCTGTTTCAGGCACGAAAAGCGTCGACAAGACACGTGTCGTGACGGAGATGAATTTGTCAACACGTGGACTGAATACTCACCACTTGCACCGCTTCTCTATCTGGGTATTTACAGAGTCCACATGAGTCTGTAAAATGGTCGACAAAAAAAAATCATCAAATCAGTAACACTAGATTTTAATAAAAATGTGAGAATGTACAAACCAATAACGGTAGATTTTACAAATTTTAACAATCATTAAAATTTCAATTCTCTATCTGGGTGTTGGATTTGTTTTCAGTTGAATCCTAAAGAGATTTAGATAAGCCGGCATTTTTTTGATGGTACGACAAAAGTCTCTTGTTGATCTACCGAGCTCTCCCTGAGTTATCATCTATTGGAGGCTGAGTTCTCAAGCATAAACGACGGTTTGAGTGAATGATGGAGTTCGATTGGTATCGAGTTTCAAGTCTTGAAAAAAAAAATCACTGGTGGAGAAAATTTATAAAAGTGAAAAAATCAAAACATTTACGGTGGTAGAAACTTTACGACGGCGGGGATTTTGTTTCAGGCACGAAAAGCGTCGACAAGACACGTGTCGTGACGGAGATGAATTTGTCAACACGTGGACTGAATACTCACCACTTGCACCGCTTCTCTATCTGGGTATTTACAGAGTCCACATGAGTCTGTAAAATGGTCGACAAAAAAAAAATCATCAAATCAGTAACACTAGATTTTAATAAAAATGTGAGAATGTACAAACCAATAACGGTAGATTTTACAAATTTTAACAATTATTAAAAATTTCAATTCTCTATCTGGGTGTTGGATTTGTTTTCAGTTGAATCCTAAAGAGATTTAGATAAGCCGGCATTTTTTTGATGGTACGACAAAAGTCTCTTGTTGATCTACCGAGCTCTCCCTGAGTTATCATCTATTGGAGGCTGAGTTCTCAAGCATAAACGACGGTTTGAGTGAATGATGGAGTTCGATTGGTATCGAGTTTCAAGTCTTGAAAAAAAAAATCACTGGTGGAGAAATTTATAAAAGTGAAAAAATCAAAACATTTACGGTGGTAGAAACTTTACGACGGCCGGGGATTTCTGTTTCAGGCACGAAAAGCGTCGACAAGACACGTGTCGTGACGGAGATGAATTTGTCAACACGTGGACTGAATACTCACCACTTGCACCGCTTCTCTATCTGGGTATTTACAGAGTCCACATGAGTCTGTAAAATGGTCGACAAAAAAAATCATCAAATCAGTAACACTAGATTTTAATAAAAATGTGAGAATGTACAAACCAATAACGGTAGATTTTACAAATTTTAACAATCATTAAAAATTCAATTCTCTATCTGGGTGTTGGATTTGTTTTCAGTTGAATCCTAAAGTGAGTTTTAGATAAGCCGGCATTTTTTTGATGGTACGACAAAAGTCTCTTGTTGATCTACCGAGCTCTCCCTGATTTATCATCTATTGGAGGCTGAGTTCTCAAGCATAAACGACGGTTTGAGTGAATGATGGAGTTCGATTGGTATCGAGTTTCAAGTCTTGAAAAAGAAAAATCATAGAAAATTTAAAAAAAAATCAAACATTTACGGTGGTAGAAACTTTACGACGGCCGGGGATTTCTGTTTCAGGCACGAAAAGCGTCGACAAGACACGTGTCGTGACGGAGATGAATTTGTCAACATGTGGACTGAATACTCACCACTTGCACCGCTTCTCTATCTGGGTATTTACAGAGTCCACATGAGTCTGTAAAATGGTCGACAAAAAAAAATCATCAAATCAGTAACACTAGATTTTAATAAAAATGTGAGAATGTACAACCAATAACGGTAGATTTTACAAATTTTAACAATCATTAAAAATTCAATTCTCTATCTGGGTGTTGGATTTGTTTTCAGTTGAATCCTAAAGAGATTTAGATAAGCCGGCATTTTTTTGATGGTACGACAAAAGTCTCTTGTTGATCTACCGAGCTCTCCCTGAGTTATCATCTATTGGAGGCTGAGTTCTCAAGCATAAACGACGGTTTGAGTGAATGATGGAGTTCGATTGGTATCGAGTTTCAAGTCTTGAAAAAAAAAATCACTGGTGGAGAAATTTATAAAAGTGAAAAAATCAAAACATTTACGGTGGTAGAAACTTTACGACGGCCGGGGATTTCTGTTTCAGGCACGAAAAGCGTCGACAAGACACGTGTCGTGACGGAGATGAATTTGTCAACACATGGACTGAATACTCACCACTTGCACCGCTTCTCTATCTGGGTATTTACAGAGTCCACATGAGTCTGTAAAATGGTCGACAAAAAAAAATCATCAAATCAGTAACACTAGATTTTAATAAAAATGTGAGAATGTACAACCAATAACGTTAGATTTTACAAATTTTAACAATCATTAAAAATTCAATTCTCTATCTGGGTGTTGGATTTGTTTTCAGTTGAATCCTAAAGAGATTTAGATAAGCCGGCATTTTTTTGATGGTACGACAAAAGTCTCTTGTTGATCTACCGAGCTCTCCCTGAGTTATCATCTATTGGAGGCTGAGTTCTCAAGCATAAACGACGGTTTGAGTGAATGATGGAGTTCGATTGGTATCGAGTTTCAAGTCTTTGAAAAAAATCACTGGTGGAGAAATTTATAAAAGTGAAAAAATCAAAACATTTACGGTGGTAGAAACTTTACGACGGCCGGGGATTTCTGTTTCAGGCACGAAAAGCGTCGACAAGACACGTGTCGTGACGGAGATGAATTTGTCAACACGTGGACTGAATACTCACCACTTGCACCGCTTCTCTATCTGGGTATTTACAGAGTCCACATGAGTCTGTAAAATGGTCGACAAAAAAAATCATCAAATCAGTAACACTAGATTTTAATAAAAATGTGAGAATGTACAAACCAATAACGGTAGATTTTACAAATTTTAACAATCATTAAAATTCAATTCTCTATCTGGGTGTTGGATTTGTTTTCAGTTGAATCCTAAAGAGGTTTAGATAAGCCGGCATTTTTTTGATGGTACGACAAAAGTCTCTTGTTGATCTACCGAGCTCTCCCTGAGTTATCATCTATTGGAGGCTGAGTTCTCAAGCATAAACGACGGTTTGAGTGAATGATGGAGTTCGATTGGTATCGAGTTTCAAGTCTTGAAAAAAAAAATCACTGGTGGAGAAAATTTATAAAAGTGAAAAAATCAAAACATTTACGGTGGTAGAAACTTTACGACGGCCGGGGATTTCTGTTTCAGGCACGAAAAGCGTCGACAAGACACGTGTCGTGACGGAGATGAATTTGTCAACACGTGGACTGAATACTCACCACTTGCACCGCTTCTCTATCTGGGTATTTACAGAGTCCACATGAGTCTGTAAAATGGTCGACAAAAAAAAATCATCAAATCAGTAACACTAGATTTTAATAAAAATGTGAGAATGTACAAACCAATAACGGTAGATTTTACAAATTTTAACAATCATTAAAAATTCAATTCTCTATCTGGGTGTTGGATTTGTTTTCAGTTGAATCCTAAAGAGATTTAGATAAGCCGGCATTTTTTTGATGGTACGACAAAAGTCTCTTGTTGATCTACCGAGCTCTCCCTGAGTTATCATCTATTGGAGGCTGAGTTCTCAAGCATAAACGACGGTTTGAGTGAATGATGGAGTTCGATTGGTATCGAGTTTCAAGTCTTGAAAAAAAAATCACTGGTGGAGAAAATTTATAAAGTGAAAAAATCAAAACATTTACGGTGGTAGAAACTTTACGACGGCCGGGGATTTCTGTTTCAGGCACGAAAAGCGTCGACAAGACACGTGTCGTGACGGAGATGAATTTGTCAACACGTGGACTGAATACTCACCACTTGCACCGCTTCTCTATCTGGGTATTTACAGAGTCCACATGAGTCTGTAAAATGGTCGACAAAAAATCATCAAATCAGTAACACTAGATTTTAATAAAAATGTGAGAATGTACAAACCAATAACGGTAGATTTTACAAATTTTAACAATCATTAAAAATTCAATTCTCTATCTGGGTGTTGGATTTGTTTTCAGTTGATCCTAAAGTGAGTTTAGATAAGCCGGCATTTTTTTGATGGTACGACAAAAGTCTCTTGTTGATCTACCGAGCTCTCCCTGAGTTATCATCTATTGGAGGCTGAGTTCTCAAGCATAAACGACGGTTTGAGTGAATGATGGAGTTCGATTGGTATCGAGTTTCAAGTCTTTGAAAAGGAAAAAATATATAAAAATGTAAAAATCAAAACATTTACGGTGGTAGAAACTTTACGACGGCCGGGGATTTCTGTTTCAGGCACGAAAAGCGTCGACAAGACACGTGTCGTGACGGAGATGAATTTGTCAACATGTGGACTGAATACTCACCACTTGCACCGCTTCTCTATCTGGGTATTTACAGAGTCCACATGAGTCTGTAAAATGTCGACAAAAAAAAATCATCAAATCAGTAACACTAGATTTTAATAAAAATGTGAGAATGTACAAACCAATAACGGTAGATTTTACAAATTTTAACAATCATTAAAAATTCAATTCTCTATCTGGGTGTTGGATTTGTTTTCAGTTGAATCCTAAAGAGATTTAGATAAGCCGGCATTTTTTGATGGTACGACAAAAGTCTCTTGTTGATCTACCGAGCTCTCCCTGAGTTATCATCTATTGGAGGCTGAGTTCTCAAGCATAAACGACGGTTTGAGTGAATGATGGAGTTCGATTGGTATCGAGTTTCAAGTCTTGAAAAAAAAAAATCACTGGTGGAGAAAATTTATAAAAGTGAAAAAATCAAAACATTTACGGTGGTAGAAACTTTACGACGGTCGGGGATTTCTGTTTCAGGCACGAAAAGCGTCGACAAGACACGTGTCGTGACGGAGATGAATTTGTCAACACGTGGACTGAATACTCACCACTTGCACCGCTTCTCTATCTGGGTATTTACAGAGTCCACATGAGTCTATAAAATGGTCGACAAAAAAAAATCATCAAATCAGTAACACTAGATTTTAATAAAATGTGAGAATGTACAACCCAATAACGGTAGATTTTACAAATTTTAACAATCATTAAAAATTCAATTCTCTATCTGGGTGTTGGATTTGTTTTCAGTTGAATCCTAAAGAGATTTAGATAAGCCGGCATTTTTTTGATGGTACGACAAAAGTCTCTTGTTGATCTACCGAGCTCTCCCTGAGTATCATCTATTGGAGGCTGAGTTCTCAAGCATAAACGACGGTTTGAGTGAATGATGGAGTTCGATTGGTATCGAGTTTCAAGTCTTGAAAAAAAAATCACTGGTGGAGAAAATTTTAAAAGTGAAAAATCAAAACATTTACGGTGGTAGAAACTTTACGATGGCCGGGGATTTCTGTTTCAGGCACGAAAAGCGTCGACAAGACACGTGTCGTGACGGAGATGAATTTGTCAACACGTGGACTGAATACTCACCACTTGCACCGCTTCTCTATCTGGGTATTTACAGAGTCCACATGAGTCTGTAAAAAGGTCGACAAAAAAAATCATCAAATCAGTAACACTAGATTTTAATAAAAATGTGAGAATGTTACGGTAGATTTTTACAAATTTTAACAATTATTAAAATTTCAATTCTCTATCTGGGTGTTGGATTTGTTTTCAGTTGAATCCTAAAGAGGTTTAGATAAGCCGGCATTTTTTTGATGGTACGACAAAAGTCTCTTGTTGATCTACCGAGCTCTCCCTGAGTTATCATCTATTGGAGGCTGAGTTCTCAAGCATAAACGACGGTTTGAGTGAATGATGGAGTTCGATTGGTATCGAGTTTCAAGTCTTGAAAAAAAAAAATCACTGGTGGAGAAATTTATAAAGTGAAAAAATCAAAACATTTACGGTGGTAGAAACTTTACGACGGCCGGGGATTTCTGTTTCAGGCACGAAAAGCGTCGACAAGACACGTGTCGTGACGGAGATGAATTTGTCAACACGTGGACTGAATACTCACCACTTGCACCGCTTCTCTATCTGGGTATTTACAGAGTCCACATGAGTCTGTAAATGGTCGACAAAAAAATCATCAATCAGTAACACTAGATTTTAATAAAAATGTGAGAATGTACAAACCAATAACGGTAGATTTTACAAATTTTAACAATCATTAAAATTCAATTCTCTTCTGGGTGTTGGATTTGTTTTCAGTTGAATCCTAAAGAGATTTAGATAGCGACACCCATTTTTTTTGATGGTACGACAAAGTCTCTTGTTGATCTACCGAGCTCTCCCTGAGTTATCATCTATTGGAGGCTGAGTTCTCAAGCATAAACGACGGTTTGAGTGAATGATGGAGTTCGATTGGTATCGAGTTTCAAGTCTTGAAAAAAAATCACTGGTGGAGAAAATTATAAAAGTGAAAAAAATCAAAACATTTACGGTGGTAGAAACTTTACGACGGCGGGGATTTTTGTTTCAGGCACGAAAAGCGTCGACAGAACGTGTCGTGACGGAGATGAATTGTCAACACGTGGACTGAATACTCACCACTTGCACCGCTTCTCTATCTGGGTATTTACAGGAGTCATGGTCTGTAAAATGGTCGACAAAAAAAATCATCAATCAGTACACTAGATTTTAATAAAATGTGAGAATGTACAAACCAATAACGGTAGATTTTACAAATTTTAACAATTATTAAAAATTCAATTCTCTATCTGGGTGTTGGATTTGTTTTCAGTTGAATCCTAAAGAGATTTAGATAAGCCGGCATTTTTTTGATGGTACGACAAAAGTCTCTTGTTGATCTACCGAGCTCTCCCTGAGTTATCATCTATTGGAGGCTGAGTTCTCAGCATAAACGACGGTTTGAGTGAATGATGGAGTTCGATTGGTATCGAGTTTCAAGTCTTGAAAAAAAATCACTGGTGGAGAAATTTATAAAAGTGAAAAATCAAAAACATTTACGGTGGTAGAAACTTTACGACGGCCGGGGATTTCTGTTTCAGGCACGAAAAGCGTCGACAAGACACGTGTCGTGACGGAGATGAATTTGTCAACACGTGGACTGAATACTCACCACTTGCACCGCTTCTCTATCTGGGTATTTACAGAGTCCACATGAGTCTGTAAAAGGTCGACAAAAAAAAATCATCAAATCAGTAACACTAGATTTTATAAAAATGTGAGAATGTACAAACCAATAACGGTAGATTTTACAAATTTTAACAATTATTAAAATTCAATTCTCTATCTGGGTGTTGGATTTGTTTTCAGTTGAATCCTAAAGAGGTTTAGATAAGCCGGCATTTTTTTGATGGTACGACAAAGTCTCTTGTTGATCTACCGAGCTCTCCCTGTTTATCATCTATTGGAGGCTGAGTTCTCAAGCATAAACGACGGTTTGAGTGAATGATGGAGTTCGATTGGTATCGAGTTTCAAGTCTTGAAAAAAAAAATCACTGGTGGAGAAAATTTATAAAATGAAAAAATCAAAACATTTACGGTGGTAGAAACTTTACGACGGCCGGGGATTTCTGTTTCAGGCACGAAAAGCGTCGACAAGACACGTGTCGTGACGGAGATGAATTTGTCAACACGTGGACTGAATACTCACCACTTGCCACCGCTTCTCTATCTGGGTATTTTACAGAGTCCACATGAGTCTGTAAAATGGTCGACAAAAAAATCATCAAATCAGTAACACTAGATTTTAATAAAATGTGAGAATGTACAAACCAATAACGGTAGATTTTACAAATTTTAACAATCATTAAAAATTCAATTCTCTATCTGTGTTGGATTTTTTTTCAGTTGAATCCTAAAGAGATTTAGATAAGCCGGCATTTTTTTTGATGGTACGACAAAAGTCTCTTGTTGATCTACCGAGCTCTCCCTGAGTTATCATCTATTGGAGGCTGAGTTCTCAAGCATAAACGACGGTTTGAGTGAATGATGGAGTTCGATTGGTATCGAGTTTCAAGTCTTGAAAAAAAATCACTGGTGGAGAAAATTTATAAAAGTGAAAATCAAAACATTTACGGTGGTAGAAACTTTACGACGGCCGGGGTTTCTGTTTCAGCACGAAAAGCGTCGACAAGACACGTGTTCGTGACGGAGATGAATTTGTCAACACGTGGACTGAATACTCACCACTTGCACCGCTTCTCTATCTGGGATTTACAGAGTCCACATGAGTCTGTAAAATGGTCGACAAAAAAAAATCATCAAATCAGTAACACTAGATTTTAATAAAAATGTGAGAATGTACAAACCAATAACGGTAGATTTTTACATTTTAACAATTATAAAAATCAATTCTCTATCTGGGGTTGGATTTGTTTTCAGTTGAATCCTAAAGAGATTTAGATAAGCCGGCATTTTTTTGATGGTACGACAAAAGTCTCTTGTTGATCTACCGAGCTCTCCCTGAGTTATCATCTATTGGAGCTGAGTTCTCAAGCATAAACGACGGTTTGAGTGAATGATGGAGTTCGATGGTATCGAGTTTCAAGTCTTGAAAAAAAAA
>NW_026618233.1:0-13115 GCF_000801105.2 Raphanus sativus
GATATGGTGGATCAAAATATTTTTTAAATGCCTCTTGAGTCAATGGATGGATGGAGGGATTGTGTTAGGAGCAGTGGGTCAACAAGTCTTGTGTGGTTGGTTGGTTTGGGTTGGAGAACTACCCCAGAACATTTTGGTTATTTAATTGCATTTAATTTCTGGCCATTCCTTGGTCAGAGAGTAACCGATATGAATTTAATAGTCGCTTTTTGTTTTCATTTCTTTTTATCCTTGTGTTACATGAACTATATATAAAAGTATAAACACCTTCCGTCTATGACTTGGTGGTTGATAAAATTGATTCTATTAGGTAGGTGTTTGAAACTAACTAAACCTAACCCTGACCCAACACGTTGTGTACGGTTTTAGAATGCGGAATCAGACTAGCTTCAGCCGGATACGCGGTTTTTGGTATGGACTATGAAGGTCATGGTCGGTCCATGGGATCTCGTTGCTACATCAAGAAGTTTGAAAACATTGTAAATGATTGTTACGACTATTACACCTCTATTTGTGGTATGGCATTTACATTACAACACCGTCCGTATATCATTTCTTCTCCTTTGGATTGTCTTAGCCTACCCATGCATGTTCTTAATTAATTAATTTTCATGCGACGCCAGCGCAAGGGGAGTACATGGAGAAAGGCAGATTCTTGTATGGAGAATCTATGGGAGGCGCAGTCACTTTATTGCTTCACAAGAAAGATCCTTCCTTTTGGAACGGCGCCGTTCTTGTCGCTCCAATGTGCAAGATATCAGAGAAGGTGAAGCCACATCCGGTGGTGATCAATCTGTTAACTAGAGTCGAAGAGATGATACCTAAGTGGAAAATAGTTCCAACAAAGAACGTGATTAACGTTGCTTTCAAGGACCTTGCCAAGCGCGAAGAGGTCTCACTAGTCTTATGGAATATTTAAATATATCTCTCACCATGTAAAGATTTGGCTCTAGATAGACAGATGGTTTATTTGGTGGTAAAATGCAGGTAAAGAACAATAAGCTGATATATCAAGACAAGCCTAGGCTCAAGACCGCACTTGAAATGCTTAGGACAAGCATGAACCTCGAAGACAGTCTCGACGAGGTTCACTTTTGATTAGTTTATTTAATTTGTTAAGTTCCCCGTCATGATGAGCTTACTATTTCACAACAAACTGGCTTTGACTTAATATACACGTATCATTTTTCTTAGGTCTCATCTTCTCACCCCTAACGAAAATTACTTGACACGTCAATGCAGAGTCTTTGATAATCTGATTTGGTTATTTTTTGGCAGATAACAATGCCCTTCTTTGTGTTACACGGAGAAGCAGACATAGTGACGGATCCAGAGATAAGCAAAGCCTTGTACGAGAAAGCTAGCTCAAGAGACAAGACTCTCAAGTTGTATCCTGGGATGTGGCATGCTCTGACGTCAGGTGAGCCTGATAACAACGTCGATCTTGTTTTTGCTGACATCACCAGTTGGCTTGATCGTAGAACAGCTGACCCAGCATCTCTCACTGTCACTCCTGTACGAGCTACTACCACTGCTAGTGTGGAGAGAGTTATTGTGACAAGTAACGGTAAAAGGAGAGCTAAACGTAGCTACTTGAACCTCCTATGCGGTTTGAACGGTGGACGTTTGGTTCCTCGATCTAGTGGTGCTATGTAAATGTAATAATTTCAAACAAAAAAAAAACAGAGAAGATGATACTGTTGTTTCTCAGTCTATTTATCTGGAAAAAGAGTTGAGCTATTAAAAATATGGGTTTCAAGGTTACAAAAAATGTATATATATATATATATTCACTTATAAAGCGTGCATGGCAAGTATGGGTTAATTTGGGATATAAGTTGTTATCGTGCGAAAGACATGAGTTGAAGAAGAAACTGGAGATTACGACATCGCTAGTAGTGGTTAATAGATCTTAATTAACTTGTGTGGGAGAACTAAGGAACACAGGGCCTCTCTCTCTCTGTTCTCATGAAGAGCCTCAAGAATAACACTCAGGTATCATCTTGAGTTTGTTGAGGAAGAAATTATTATGTATATGAAGAGTTGATTAAAAGGTCATGTGTTTATGTATGTATGTATGGAATGCAGGTGAGTTAATCAATTGCCGGAACAACAGGAAACTTGTTGGGCGAGTGAGGGCCTTTGACAGACACTGCAACATGGTTCTTCTTGAAAACGTCCGAGAGATGTGGACTGAGGTCACCCTTTCTCCTCCTCAACTCAGTTTGCATGTAGTATTCTTGAAAACGTCTCAGATGCTTTTGTTTTTCTATGGGGTGGTAGGTTCAGGAAACTGGAAAAGGGCAAGAAGAAGGCACTTCCGGTCAACAGAGATCGTTTCATAAGCAAGATGTTTCTCGGAGGAGACTCCCGTCATCATCGTGAGAAGAGAGGACTTGAGAGGCTTGTTTGTGCTGAAAATGATAAATTATTCTTGTAGGTATCTTCTGAGCTTAGACATTTTATGTGAGTCTGAAGTTGAGACGAAATAATCCTTTGTTTACCCGTAATCTAGTAGTCATTTGTGTTCAGTAGCTTGAGATTCCAGTAAAAATAACAAATGTATAAAAATCGGTGTCTCAACTACATTAACACACGGGGAGTAGCAAAACGGCAATAAAACATAAAACAAAAAAGGGAAGGGTAAATAAAAAAATGAAGATCCTGTCTCTACGAGATTCCTGCTGCTGCAGCGGTCATGGAGTTATAAAAGAGCTTAGACCGGGGGCTACTTATTCTGTTGATGAAGAAGTGGCCTCCTGATTTTGGTCGCCAAAGACACGCTGACGGAAATCTTTGACCATAAGTGGGAGTCCTTGGCGGAGAGCCACCTTTGGTTCCCAACCAAGAAGCTCTTTGGCCTTTGTTATGTCTGGTTTCCTCTTGTGTGGGTCATCCTCCGTGTTTGGTCTAAACTCTATCTTTGCGTTCGGGTCTATAGTCTCTTGGACCACCTTAGCGAGCTCAAGCATGGTGAATTCACCGGGGTTACCAAGGTTAAATGGGCCAACATGTTCTCCTTCCATCAACCTCATCAGCCCCTCCACCTAAATATCACATTCAAGTGTTTTTTAACAATAATACTCTCAATCAACAAACAATCCAATGTAATGGAGAAACAGAAAAATTTAGAATGTTTTAGCAAATCTATAAGCAGTAGGGGGCTACAATGAAACAAACTTTTCTATTGCATTGAATGAATGAAGTAAAGGAGGAAAAGGTGGGAAAAGATACCAGATCAGAGACAAACTGGAAGCTCCGGGTCTGCTTACCATCGCCATAAACAGTCAAAGGCTCTTTTCTTAAAGCCTGCATTGCCATTCCATTACACACTTAATCTCACTGGTATTACTCTATAATATATATAAAAATCTGTAAGAAAAAAAAAAGGAAACGTATGATTACCTGAGCAACGAAGTTGCTAACCACACGACCATCATCAATACACATCCGAGGCCCATAAGTATTGAAGATCCGAGCTATCCTAACCTGTTAATAATAAAAGTCAGTCAAAAATCAGTATCTGTATTTTGCTATATAACATGAAAGATTAAAGACCTCAACATTGGCGCCTCTGTGGTAGTCCATGGCCAACGTCTCGGCCGTACGTTTTCCTTCGTCGTAACAACTCCGAACACCTGTGGTGGAATGGAATGGAATGGAATGGAATGGGGAGTTCCAATTGTCACAAAGCTCAACTACAGTAGTAATATTTCTGAATTGCAGAGTAGAGGGAAAAAGTAGTAATACCGATGGGATTGACGTTGCCCCAGTAAGTCTCAACCTGAGGGTGCTGCAGAGGATCTCCGTACACCTCACTCGTACTCGTCAGCAGGAATCTCGCTCCCACTCTCTTCGCCAGCCCCAACATGTTCAACGTCCCCACCACGTTCGTCTTGATGGTCTTGACGGGATTGAACTTGTAGTGAACAGGAGAAGCAGGGCAGGCGAGATGGTAGATGTGGTCAACCTCGAGAAGGATGGGCTCGACGACGTCGTGCCTGATGAGCTCGAAGTTAGGGTTACCGAAATGATGCATCACGTTCTCTTTGCTCCCCGTGAAGAAGTTGTCCACCACGATCACCTTGTCTCCTCTCGCCATCAATCTGTCCACCAGGTGTGACCCCACGAAACCGGCCCCGCCGGTCACCACCACACGAAGACCTTTGCGTTTCAGACCCAGAGGGATCCTCCCTCCCACCGATCCCATGCTAATGTACTCTTCTATCCTACTCCTACTCTGCTGCGCCAACGAGGAGGACGACGATGATCTCATCTCGGAAAGCGGATCCGAGTTGTACTGAATCCGAATGGAGGAGGATGGAGAGAAAAGAGTGAAGGCTAAGGTGGCAATTGCAATGCCGACGAGAACGAAGACGAGTCTCTGTTCCCTCAGCATGTAACGGATCGCCTTCATTGCCTTCCGATTGTATGCTTGATGGGCTTCTGCTTGCTCCATCTCGTCTCGCCGATACCCCATCTTCTTCTTCTTCTTTTTTTGATTATTGAAATGTTGGATCCAATATCGGTGGAATAAAGAGCCACGGTGAGAGAGAGTCTTGGTAGGAGAATTAATCGGAGTCGAACTCGCCGGTGACTGAGTCGATCCACTTTTCTTTTTTGGACAATACTGAAAAAGGCCTTATGGGCTTTCTCAATTTTTGTATTACAAGGCGCGTTAGCCTCCTTTTTTATCCATTGCTCATTTTTATGTTAGATCCGTTTAGGATTATACTTCATGTTTCAACAACTGTTTATTTGTTTTCTTGTACGTTTTGGGTCTGGGCTGCTGGAGTGAACGAAATTAGCAGGATGGTAAAATAGATAAAAGTAATCTGGATCATCACATTCGGCTATATATATATTTACCCAAAACATTATAAGCCTCTTAGTTTCAAATTTAGGCCTCACTAGCAAAGCAACAATTGAAAGTGTTCATATCATCCACCCATCCCTTTCCCCCATTCCTAAACATACTCGTCTTCCACAAATAAATGCATATTTCAGATTTTTGCAAGTTTATGAAAACCGACAGGAGAGGCATTCAGTATATAGGATAATAGGACATGTAAAAGCTTATTAAATGTGACTATGACGACATATGGCTTAGTTTCGCCTAGCCTCACCAACCCAATTTAAAACCCATCCTTTTATATAATATATGTGCTTACAAGAAAAACTAAACCCAATTAATACTCATCATCCCATGCATGATGTATGCTTATGTGGAATCAAAAATTCGTTAGATAATAAAACAAACAATTCATCATTAAATCGTTTTATTTCTTTCTGAAAAGTACTGGAAAAAATTGTCTGCAAATTGTCATGAAACTTGCGGAAGGGCAAAATGGCTAACATGTAACTGTGTATTTCGTTTTGACTGATCATCGATCATACATTTGTAAATAAAAACTGATAAAATTTGGATAGTTTTTTTTATGTAGTGTGTAATAATAATAAGCGCAATGGCGTAGACTACAACTACAAGCCATCATAAGCAAGCTTGTTCAGTAGCGCCAGAGCGTTGCTGCATAACTGCATACACCTGCTCGCCCTCCTCCGGATCATCCTCACCGTCCACGAACTAATTGACGTCTCCTCAAATCCATCTAGACACGTGTCCTCATCCGTGAGTGCAGAGCTCAACCACGTGGCCAGATCGCTCATCTGCTGCTGAAACTCGCTGTCGGCGTCCAGTTTCCGGAGAAGTGCGAGCGACTTGTACAGATTCCCCAGGGAGTCCACGAACAGCTCTCGACAATCCGATAACGCGACTCTCTCGCGTTTCCCAACCGCCAGACTCCGCGTTTTCAGCAAGAGTCTCAGGATCTGTTTGGTGTCGGTTATGGTCACCGCGACGCCAGCGCGGGCCCACTTGCTCGAGTTGTTTTCGGCGACGACTGCAAACGGCCATAGCGTTCGAAAGCATAGCTGTTGGTACTGCGTTACGCTGCACGCGTTTTTAACATACCTGCTGTACCGCGTTAACCTACACGGGTTTGTATCGTCTGTGTGGTTGCGCCCAGAGGCTAACGACGGGTTTGAGTTTAGTGCCAGAAGAAGAGAGAGAAGAGCAAACGTGATAGAAGAATTCATGTGGTTTACAAGAAAGATCTAAACTAGCTCTCTGGACGATCGATATTATTGATTGAAATAAATATAGAGAGACAGCTACTATATATACACATACACACGAAGGAACTGATGGGATTATTACGTAACTTTTAACCCTTTTTAATTAAGATACAATACAAGATACGTCAACTTGAAGTTTTAAAGCATATGGGAAAGTCCATTTGTAGGTATTATTATAGTAATCACTATAACGACTAAACATTAATGGTTGTTAGCCATACTTTAGGTTTAGGTGTATGGTGTAGTTTTCCATTTCTTTTACCATTTAAAGTAGAGACTACCACAAGATCATATACGTAAATATATTTTGCTTTCTAGATTATTAAACTAATGGATTAATGAATGTACTAACACAAATAGTCATTTTCTAAATTTCGAGGGTTGCAGAGGAAGCAAGAGAAAGGTGAGAAGCAATAATGAAAGTTAAAAAGACTATGAAAAAGTCAGCTGGAGCCGACAGATTGGTAACTCTTTAAGCTTAATTCTCTGATCCCCTAATCATTTAATGTGTTTGTGAATTATTAAATTTGATTATTGTTTTCCTTGAAGCAAGAGGGAAATTTTTGTTTTTTTAAAAAAAATATCTAAAGACCAGTTTTGAATTAAGTTTTTTTTTATATCATCTAATAGATTAATATTGATTTTCAATACTAAATTACACACAAATCCGGCTGGGAATACATTCCCACCGGAACCAAGAGTTGACAAGGATCTAGATCCCTCCAGAATTAAGTTCAAACACAGCAACAAACGCCTAACTAGAAACAACAGAAGACCAGCTTTAGTACAGGTAAAGCCAAAGAAAATTTTGAATTGGAGTTAGTTTCACAATTATAGCTTGTATATATGGGGGTCAGAATCAAATCATTCAATACCCAAAAAATGACCGGTTACAAGATCGTTATCTAAACCGGTTGAATGACATTTGATAGTGTGATGTGTGTTGGCGTTGAAAATGGACGAGCCCACTGAAAATGAACCTAAGTTTTGTTCTTATTCATACGTGTTACTTAGCCCAAATTCACCGACTATCCACATTTTGGCAATGAGGAAATGATGTTGAAATGTTATAGTTCATCATATAATTTAGTTCAGGAATAGCGAATACTCTGCTATTAAAAGAGTATATGTGATAAACAACCACACACAAAGATTGTCTTGAATCATTTCACATCAAGGTAAACATTATTTCACTCTTTGGCACAATTTTGATTTGACTATGCAGATACACTTTATTTTGGCTGTTGGGTGATCATCAGACCTTGATCTTAGGCTTCTTCACGATCATCACGGAGCAATGCGCATGGTGAGCACAGTAGTCGCTCACGCTCCCCATAACCGCCCTGTTCCAAACACAGAGACAAGTGATGATGATCATTGTCAAGTTCACTAATTAACAAGGATACCATATATATTTTTAAAGGGATGGATACATGCATATATAGATGAATAATTAATTTATTAACTGACCTCTTGATAGCTCCATGACCATGGTTTCCCACAACAAGAAGAGAAGCATGGTGTTTATCCACAGCCTCGCACAGGATATTCCTCGCATCGCCTTCGAAAACTTCCATAGTCGCGTCATGAACCTACACATATCAAACGTAGAATAATTGAGAAGAAGGTAGTTTGCGGCCAAGCTAGGGAGCTAACCAAAATATTGGATAATAATTGTTCAGGAGAAAGTAGGGAAAAAGGAAAACGTGTGTCTATAGACTAGCTTGATGCTTTTGAATGATTCACACAACCTAAACCTCATATAACAACAATACATGATGAATGAATAACGAAGTAACACACACATGTAGTAGTCTTATAAAATAGTCTCATGATCATCCGCACGTACGTACCGATTTGCTCTCACAGATTCCTTTGGCCTTGTCGACAACCTTAGCAGCGGTATGCTTCAAATCTGCATCAACATGAGGCACAACCTCCGCAATTCCGGGACCAGCGAAACCAACGGCAGAGACGGCGTTAAGTTTGGCGTGGATGATTAAGAGCTTGAACGGAAAATTCGGAGCATAAGGAGCGAAGAAACGATCAAGCGTCCACTCCAAAGCGTAGGTGCTCTGCTCGCTTTCGTCCAGACCGACGACCATCAGCGGTTTCTCCTCTCCGGTAGCCATGACAATCTTTTGTTTGAGCTTAATTATGGAAGAAGAAGAAGAAGAATAAGATTCCAAAATGATGTAGCAGAGAGAAAAGAGAGAGAGCTTTCTTTCTATACAGCAAGTGAAAGAGGAAGGAATGCGATACTGTGATGGTCCTCGTTACTACTTTATGCCCCTCTTCTTTCTTTTCTTTTTTGATCCATTAACCGAATATTTTACTTGTTTTGCATGGTCGCTTTCATTGTTACGTGGCCCAGAAATTAGTTTTCGAGTTTCAACATTGCGGGCCTAGGCCCAAATTAAGTTCAGCGTGGAAGATAATTTGTAGAACATGCAATACAAAGATACACTGCCTAGTCACATAGCCAAAGCAACAATAAACTCGGTAACTCTTTAACTTATGTATCTTTATTCGATTATAATCGGGTTTTCAACTGAACTGCATTCATCATAAACATAACTTTTTAAAGCAACATTACTAGGAGGAAGCAGGCAGCAGCTAACGAAGAAGACAAGTTGCTCTGACAAGCAGGTGGAACAACGACCAGGCGGTGTATATATTTTTCGAAGCAAACATCTTTTTTTTTTGAATAAAGAAGCAAACATCTGCATAAGCTGTAAATTCTTTTCTGCAAAAATAGTGTCAGTAGTTTTCCGGTCATTTTCTTCTTCTAGATATATATGTAAAAGAAGGTAAGTAAATGCCAGTTTGATTAGTCAGCCTTGCATAATTCTGCGGTTTAGACATCCTCTATATTCATCTTCGAGTACTTGGGATGATCGTAGTGGTAAAGTGTAACATGTTTCAATTCCTATAGTAGTTAGGTCAAGGATGAAGTTCTTGAAAACTGTAAACCTTTGGGTTAACTGGACCTCTTCCATCTAATTGTGAGATAAGAGCTCATGAACTTAATTGGTCTCTTTCAGTAGAAAAAAATATAAAAATTTGGGGCAACCGCCTCAAAGACAGAGATGAAATAAAAAATAATAATGCGCATCCAGGGAATCGAACCCTGGTCAGTACCGTGGGAGGGTACTATGATACCACTACACCAGATGCGCTTGTTGTATATTAGTGACCAGCTATTTTTCTAGTTACTATAGTATTCCTTCTTCATTGGATTTTCTTGGTTACACATGATTTTTTTTTTTTTTTTTGCTGGGACTTGGGCTAAAAAAGGGTACAAAATCACCAATGATTAGCTAAAATGCTACTCCTTCAGTTTCATAAAGAATGTTATATTGGTTACATTTTTAATAAATATTAAGAAACTGATAAAAATGTATTTATGTTTTCACTATTTTTATCTAACTAATAACATTTTGAATAAATAAATATATTTATAAGATTAATATACTTTTAATTAATATTGAGCTGAATGTAAGCATAAATCACATTAAAATTGTAAAACGATATTTTTTGTATAACAAGAAATATATTAAAGTGATATGAAACAGAAACTGAGAAAAAAAGAGTAACTATTAATTCTTTAGCCTATCAAAACTCAAAAGGTTCAGTTGTCTTTTGGTCTGTTGGGAATGTCAATAAATACCTCTTATGATCATATAAGAGTGCACTTATCTTTGATAAAAAAAAAAAGAGTACACTTTTATCTTAGTTTAAGCCCATAGAGAAGCCCAAATTATTAGTCGGTGTCTGTCATTTGTTCTTTTTATTTCTGGATCAAAATGTGTCTGTCTTCTTCGCGCGCTCCCACGACTACGAAAATGCATATATAATAATTAGTTAAGCTGATAAAAAAAGGATCGTAATCGTCCAAAAAGCTGTGTAAGCCATGCAGGCATGAGCATATACAAGCACGTGTCCACCCTTCTTTTTTTCTTTCAGAAAGTCGATTCATATCCAAAACAAAAACCAATTTTATAGTTAGCACTCCACGTGTATCCCATCTCTGTTAATGGCTCGACACTTGTCTCTCCGACACCAGAGCCTGGAGTCTTGCCTTGTTATTCTTTCTTCTATATAGTTGAGCTCCTGATTATTCTCTGACCAAGCTGCTTCTTCTCTTCTCATTTGCTCAATCGCTCCCTATCTCAATCTTAATATTCTGCGTTGGACGACGTTGTAATGGATTCTCAGGACATCAGGTACCGTGGCGGAGACGACAGAGACGCTGCAACCACCGCTATGGCCGAGACGGACAGGAAACACGCTGACGACAACAACAACAACAACAAAGGCAAACGCGATCAAAAGAGGGCGATGGCCAAACGCGGTCTTAAATCGCTTACGGTGGCGGTTGCGGCTCCTGTGCTCGTGATGCTCTTCGAAACGTATTTCCTCGGCGGCTACGGCAATCGTGCACGTTCCTCGTCGTGGATCCCGCCTCCGTGGGTCCTACACGCGACTCGTCTGGCGTCGAGCGGTCTGATGGGCTTGGCTGCGTGGCTCGTATGGGTGGACGGTGGATTCCACAAGAAGCCGAATGCTCTGTATCTTTACTTGGCTCAGTTTACGCTTTGTTTGCTTTGGGGTCCGGTTACTTTTGTGCTCGGGTCAGGATTAGCCGGGCTTGTGGTGTGGTTGGGTCAATCTGCGGCCTTGTTCAGATGCTACAAGGCCTTTAATGAGATCAGTCCGGTCGCTGGTAATCTAGTAAAGCTGTGTTTGGCTTTTACTGCGTTCGTTGCTGCCGTGAATGTAAAGCTTGCAATCGCCTGAGATATTATGATGTTATAAGCCAACAATGACGTGATGGTCTTTGAAAATTCGACGTTGTAGTCTCAGTAATCAAGTGTGTGTTTTTACGAGTGTTTTGTAATATAACACTAAATAAATAAACAAGTTGTGACCTTCCTACAACTTTAAACCCAATGGAGCTACTACCATTTCAAGATGATTATCTTTCAAACTTCCATTTAAAGAAATTGCCTTTCAAATACAATAATAAAAAAAAAAGATCTGAGACATCTCAAAGCTCAAGCAACTGTCTTCGTTACTGTTACAACATAAAAGACGCTCCCAAGACAGAACACATGTTTCCAATTATCTTAGTAAGGAGAGTGTCTGTTTCTTTGGCGGTTTCTTGCCGGCTTGACGACCAATTCGTTTGAGGTCCAAGATCGGTTGTTGTTGTTCCCAGCAGCAGAATTGTCTTCGGACTTCCAGCAACATAAGCGTCCATCTTCACCACCAGTCCATCCGAATAAACCTGCAGCTCCTCCATACTCGCTTGGCATCTGCAAGACGCTCCTGACGACATCTATGTGACCTCCACTAAGAATGGCTTGAGCAGGGCCTATTGATCCAGGGCTTTTATAGTTCACCGGAAAATAACCGATGGTACCAGCGCAGGTTCCACCTACCACCCATAAGTGTTCACCCCCTGGACAATAGCAATCAACGAAATAGTCAACCTGCAAACAAAAAAGGGAAATGAGAAAGAAATTTAGCAACGATTAGGTCTCTCTCTCTCTCTCTCAAGTGTTTTAATGTTTGGTTAGAATGAGGTTTTCACATTATCTTGACTCCAGCGATCAGATGCAAGCTCCCGAGCTTTCTCAAGGTTGACTTCACAGCTTCCATCTTGCCAGTTCCAGATGCTAGAAAAGGGAGGGAGGGTAACCAGATAAGAGACAAGCTCAATTGAAGAGACTAGTCAGTAGTCACAGAGTGAGTGTAAAGGTAAGCACCTAAGAGTTTCAATGTGAGTGAGACACCAGAGCTTTTGATAGCAATCTCCAAGGAAACCTATCTTGCCAACTGAGGTTCCCACGTTGATCACCTAAAAACAAGAAGGGAAAGGGAAAGGGAAAGGGGGAGGGATCTCTCATGTATTCTGTCAATCAAAAGCTCGTAGAAAAAAAGAAAAGAAAAAGAAACATACAGAATCGAGATGGTCATCGTCGTTGATATCACCTTCAGTGTTGAAGAGACAAATCAAACCGTCAACAGAGGCAGAAACAAGTTTGTTCCGATTGTTAGGAACAAAGCGTACCTAGGTAGGGGGGGACACACGCAAATACAATTAACTTAACAAACGAACGAAACGAACTCACTCTAGAGAAGATGCAAAAAAAAAGAGAGACGGACACAAACCTGAGTGACATCGTCCATGTGGGATTCCTCAAGACAAGCAACTTGCTTAGAGTTTCTCCAGTCCCAAAGACAAACCTGCACCCCAAATCCATGCACTTTTGAGACGCCTGTAACAGCAAAAGGGGAACATGGAGTACTCCGGAAAAAGAACCTGGTGTTTGCATCCAGCAGCGAGAAGATGATCAGCAGAACCTCCAAAGGAGAAGCTAAAGACCTCTTGACCATTATCAGCAGCATCAATACACGCTACCTGCTGGAAAGAACGGGTGTCCCAAGATCTGATGGTACCATCGGAGGAGCAAGAGTGAAGAAGGTGTGGAGAGTTGGTTGAAAACTCTATTTGGTTTACTGTATCCGAGTGTCCTTTCAATTCTCCGTAGTATTGAGCTGTCTCCGGCGAGTATAGCTTTACGCTGTTCGTCGACAAGGACACCGCTATTGCCGTCCAATCACCTCTGTCACATCCACACACAAATGATTATTCTCTCTCTCTATCTCAATTCAATTTGGTTTTGGTTTTGGTTTTGGTTTGGAAAGAGTGAATTACAATAATTGAGATTTGCTCACTTACTTTGGGACAATCTGGAACACGTAGTCCGACCCGAAGTTTGTCGGAATTGAGTTCTTCAGACCAAATCTCTGTGCCGAACAAGACTCACGATTTTGAGACTCCACTTCCATCTCCCACCACACCTTCTTTCTTCCTCTGTTTTGTTTTGGAGGGGTGGGTTTAACAGTTTGTTAGGGTTTGTCGGATCCCAGACGAGTATCACCTCTCTCTCTCTCTCTCTCTAGGCATCAAA
>NW_026618234.1:0-13112 GCF_000801105.2 Raphanus sativus
TCAAATAAATAAATGTTCGAAACAAGAATATTTTAACAATAATAAATTATGATTGCATCCCTTAAGAAGATGTGTGTTTGAAATAGATGACTTTTGAAAAAAGAGTTGCCAAAAATTTTGATGACATCATCATACACGGCAATAGTGTTTTATATCCATTAGACCATATTAAAAAGAAAATTCTGACCATTGGATCAATTTTTTTTCTTATAAAAAAATGATGTCATAGGAAAACAAAATCTGGTTTGCTATTATATATAGATACGGTGAGAAAACATAAATATAAAAGCTGAACTAATATTAACTTATATATTTGTTTGTGAGGCAACAAGAGAGAGATTTTATGATTTTGATTTCACTCTTCAACTTGCCTTATAAAACGAACGTGAGTGCACTACTTATAGAAAAATAAATTGGTTAGACATACTGACTTGACAAAAAAAAGACAAGCAATATATTATCCTTTTATGAATAATCATAACTTAAAATCATATTCTAACAATTTTGGATTTTAATTAATGAATCTTATTTTAAACCAAAAAAATCAGTCAAATTTATAAATATATACTCCCTCTATTTTAATATGTAGGTAATATTAGTAAAGTGTCAATATAAAAAAAATTATTATTCTTTAAAATGTAGCATTTAAGATACATTTTCAATCAATAATAAGAAAAAAAAATATGTATTATTGGATTGGTCACACAATGTTAGATTAATGCAAAAATTGCTTTGGATTATGTAAACACCTTACATTGTGAAACAATTTTTTTGGCTAAAACTACTTATATATTGTTTTTTTTTTTTGACAACAACAACAAACTAACTATGATCTATGCTCAGTTGATTCGGAGAACCAAACCGGAGGCATAGAATCGACATAAAACATAGCTGAAGGAGAACATCTGGCACCACGTGCTAGCTTGTCCGCCACTAAATTATGCGCCCTTGGAATATGTCGAATCTTGAAGGAAGGGAAGAAAATCTTACTGCGCTGGAACTCCTCCAAGTGTGTAGCAAATGCTGGCCACTCTCCAGGTGATGACACCATCTTCACCAGTTGAGAACAGTCTGTAGCGAATACCACGTCTGAGAAATTAAGGGTCTTCATGCACTCCATAGCCCATATCAGTGCCTCGCATTCAGCATGCAAAGCAGATAGGCTTCTTCGGAGGTTCATTGCTCCCATCAACTTCTCTGATGATCCATTCCTCTTGTACAACCACCCCTGTCCTGAGAATTTATCTTGTGTTCTCCATGCTCCATCAATAAAGCAAATCCTCAAGGAATCCATCGACAACCACTCCAAAGATGAAGTATTAGTCGATATCTGAGAAGGGATCGTCAACTGGGCCTCCGCCCACACCGTTGCTTCTATTTTTGCTATCCGAAGAATTTCCGGTGGATCCATTACTTTGTTAGTATAAATCTTATTGTTCCGATTCTTCCAAATATACCACATAATCCACGGAAAAAACCAAAATCGTAATCTTTCGGTAATCTCCAAAAAAGGTAATCCATATTAGAGAACAAAGAAGCTCTCGGGAAAAGACCTGGAGCTGAAGGTATCAGCGATAGAGCCCATGTTTGTAAAGCAGGTGGGCATTCAAAGATGACATGATTAATAGATTCTTCTTCAGCGCCACATAAACTACATCTTTGATCACCGACTACACCTCGTGATCTTAACGTTTTTGCCACTGGAATTATCCCCTTGATAACTTGCCAAATAAAATGTCGCAGTTTTGGTGGACATTGCACTTTCCATGCATAACTCAAGAGTGGGGTCACATCCGGCCCAAAGTTTACCTCATGTAGAACCTTATCTGGGAATTGTGTTTCAATTTTATATCCCGATTTTACCGTGTAGCGTCCATTTTCTGTGAAAGCCCATCCCGCTGAATCTGGTCTATTAGACCGACTTATCGCCAAACCTTTAATAATGCTGACATCATCTGAGTGAATAAGTGCATTAAGCAGCTCTTCATTCCATGAAAGAGTAGCCGGATTAATAAAATAATCCACCGTGAGTGAGTTAACCACAATCTGTGATTGGTTTTTTGGGGTTGCTGACCTCGGGCGAGGAGCAGGGATCCATGGGTCATTCCATACTGAGATAGAACTGCCATTTCCCACTCTTTTGATTAGCTATTTTTTAACCAGAGATCTAGCTGAACAGATACTTCTCCATCCGTAAGAGGGTGAATAAGATCTGGGGGGATCCAATGGATCTGTATTCCTAAAATACCTACCTTTAAACACCTTCGAAAACAGGCAATCTGATTTATCTATTAGACGCCACATTTGCTTAGCCAACAAAGCCGTATTAAAATTTTCGAAATCCTTGAAGCTCAAACCGCCATCTTCCTTATTTTTGCACACCTTATCCCATGAGAGCCAATGAATTCCTTTTTTATTCCCACTGCCCCCCCCCCCCACCAAAAATGGGATATAGCCCAGTTATTTTCTTTGTAACCGCCTTAGGCAATCTGTAGCAAGACATCACATGATTAGGCATTGCCGTTGCAGCCGATTTAATTAATACTTCCTTACCCCCTTTAGTAAGAAACCTTACTGTCCAGCTATTTACCTTCTGATTAATTCTCTCCGTCACATACCCAAAGACCTGTATTTTAGACCCTACCAGACTCTCTGGGATACCCAAATAATTTGCCATTCCGCCTATGGCAGTAATTCCCAACTGAGTTTTGACCGCTTCTCTAGTTATATATTGAATTAGAGGAAATATTAGATTTAACTAGAAAATAATATATATTAAACTAAGAGAAAATAAATAAAAAATAATGCATATTGTTTAGAAAAAAAATATGTATAACACCTAATAAATAAATAAATAAATAAATAAATCAAGAATGCGATTAATTGTGGGTGTTTGGGTCTTCAAATCAGATACATATCAGTTTCTTTGAGTCCTAAAGTCCTAGAGATGTGGACGCAATTAGGTATTCAAAAATTTCGGGTTTGGATTGATTCTTCTGGGGTCCGGATCCTTCAAATCTTAGAGATTTAGACCAAACAAGGTACTAGAAAATTCCGGGTTTGGATCGTTTCTTGACTGATCAAGGTAGAATATAGAATTTAAATACATGTAAAATATATGTAATTATTGGGTCCATAAAATGTCCGAATCGGATTTGGGTATTTAAAATCCGAAATACTCAATATACTCCAAACTCCGTCAAATTTTACCAAAATATATCATATTTGTGTAGAAAAACCAAAATAAAATATTTATAATTGAAATCAAACATTTAAACTCTAAATTTGATATTTAAAGTTTTATATTATTTAAAAATGTTATAAATTAATAATGAAGATTGCTAACGAAAAAACATTTCAATTAAATCATAAACTAAAATGTAGAAAACAGAACACAGAAATCATAAATTTGAATATTCATATTTTCAGTTCGGGTGTAAATTGGTTCTTATCGGATTGGATGTGTTCGAGGTCAATTTTTTCGGGTCAAGAATTATCCAGGTCAGTTTTTTCGATTCTGGTACTTTCAGATAGAGTAATTTTAAATCCAATTACATACTTATAAATTTTTGGTTCGGTTTCGGTTCAGATATTTTTGCCAGTTTCGATTCAGAATTTTGAATTTGGATAAAATGTCTCGGTCTAGCTGTGAACTACAAATGAAAGCAATTGATTAGTTGTGTTCACGGGCTGTGAACTAGCATGTGAAAATTCTCAAGGTACCATTTGACAAAAGCCATTTCCAAAAGCCGTTTATGCACAATGCCGAGACTTGGCCATATCTCATCCACACAATGCCAAAGCCATTACCAAAAGCCGTTTATGCACACAATGATGCTTCGAACATCAAACAATTATTCTAACTAATAACAAGGAAAGATGTCAGTGGCTTCACCTATTCAATGTATCAGGATTCTTAATCCATCTTCCACAACAAATTCGTCGTCTTTCAGATTCTCGACGACAAAGCCATGTGTCTTGGTCATCAGATGTTCTCAGGCCGAAGGTCCCTTGAGAAGGCCGTCTGCTCCTCCTACTCTCCCTGAGCCTTCACCTCCGCAAAAACCTGTTCCTCCTACGCCTTCTTCTCCTCCTCAGAAATCAGTGGCTGTTGATGGTAAGGGTGTAACCACGGTGGAGTTTCAGAGGCAGAAGGCAAAAGAGCTTCAGGATTACTTTAAGCAGAAGAAGCTTGAAATCATATAAATACATTTGTGTATTCAACCTCTTTTTTTTTATCTTCAGATCATATAAATATGAACTATGGAGCGATTCTTAAAAAAAAAAAAAAGTATATTTCAATATCCTCTCCCAATGAACAAGTATTCTCAGTCCATATTATATTTCAATATCCTCTCCTCCTCTAAAGAAAAGATGAGATGTTTCTTAAGGAATCTGTGCAATCTCGAGAAGGATTTTGTGGAGAGATTGAGGCTTTGAGAAGAAAGGAGAATGATCACTTCCTTTGATCTTGAAAACTCCTTCAGGGCTATTCTCTCTCACTAGCTTCTCTTGAACGTCTGGTGAGAGCGCAAGGTCGTCCAGCGTCTGAACGTAGAATCTTCTCCCTTTCCCGTATCTTTCTGCGGTCAGAGATACCTTCTCCATCATTGGTCCAAGTGGTACTGGTCTCATCGAGATCATAGCCAATGCTATATCCTGAAAACCATAAAAACAGAATCAACGTGATATCAAGAAACCAGAATTTGTGTGTTTTGTTTTGAAGTGTACCTTGTTGGGTGATTGATTGAAATACAAGCCTTTCATGTGTTGTTTCTCAAACATGAACCCTGTAGGAGGCTTGTCTTTCCCGTTCCCGTAGATCAAGAACTGCGACTCTTTCATGAACCTCTCTGCAGAACCAAGCTGCAGCAACGTAGGACAGTTTCTCTCACAAATGTAAGCACAAGAAACAGAAACATTGCAATTTTTCTCTAGTGTTTGTTTATTGGTTACCTCTTCAGAGAAAACATCAAATGGTCTTTGGCCATCAGAAACCATGGTTGCACATAGGAATATAGCTTTCGAGATTTTCTCTGGAAACCTCTCTAAAGCGTACGAAATGGACGCACCTCCAGTGCTATGACCCACCAGAATAACCTGGCATAAGACAACAAACTCTGGTCTAATTTACATTGGTTTTAATAAACCTTAGAAACAAAGAGAGCAAAGTGTAAACCTTTTCTTCTTCAGGGAGAGATTCAAGGTACTGGATCAGTGGTTTTGAATATTCCTCCAAGGTAGAGACAGTGTTTGTGTCAGTCATATTAAATCCAGATCCAGTAAGGTCGACGGTGATAGGAGACAGTCCTGACTCTTCCAATGAAGCAACAATTTTGTACCAACACCATGCCCCAAAGCCTTCACCATGCACCAAGACGAATCTTTTCACTGTCAAGCTCTCTAATGAAAAGTCTGGTACCTGAAGAAAGAAAGGAAAGGAGACACATATGATTCAAAAAACTAAGCTTCAATAATCATTCACAATCAGTGAAGAAGATCTCACTTTCACACAAGAAAATTCTTACAGGAGTTTTAGAAACAAGAGGAGAGACAATAGTGTGTCTTTCTGACAATAACAAAGTATACCAGTACATTCATAGGCTTTATAGCTTATCTGGTCCCAACACAGTTTAGGTATCAGAGTAAAGAACATTTATTTTCTGGTTAAAGTTAGCGTTATTAGGAACCTTTGAACACTTTCAACATCACTTTTCGAATCTTAACAAAAGAAATCTCATCCTCTCCACTTTTGTTATGACCTTTTCTTCTCATATATAATTAAAAACCTCCCAACAACAATCATTACACCAAAAAGGCAAAGACCCAGTCTAAATAATCGTTATATCATATAAAATGAGTAAAAGATGTGAACTTTTTGATTGAAAAATATGTGTCAGTAGGAGTGAGACCTGCTTGGCATTTGAAAAAGGGTCAGAGAGGGTGCGTTGTTGTTTCCTGGTGCTTGTAGACCCGACCCGTTTAGACATGGATCCGTCGAATCTCTGAGAGAGCTGAGTTTGACGAATCGCCATAGACAGAGCTCGTCGATGCAACATCTCTTCATCAGCCAGCAATTTTCTCTGTGAACGATTCATTCTCATGCTCTTGGACCCATCTTTTCTATCTTTCTTCATCATGGAGATGATCTTGTTACCCATCTTTTCCGAATCAGTAGTAACCAGAAGCTGAATTCGAGTTTCAGAGGACGTGGATCAAATAAACTCTGGCATGTTTCCGAGAAAGAAAGTCAAAGCTTAAAGAGTCTGTTGCCTAGATGGGATCCAGCAATAGACTTGTTACTTCCAAAGAGGAGAGAGAAAGAGAGAGAGAGTAGGTGTGGTAAGCCATCGGTCATTAATTGCGGATGCAAATACAGTTGTTTCTTGAATTTTTGTACTACCGCAAGAATAAAAAAAAAACAAAGGATAGAGACAGTTTTGGACAAAAGCAAGCTGAGTTTGTTGATGCTGTACATTGGTAAGAGATTTTCTCTGTCTTTCAAATCTCGTATGATACTAGGGAATTCACACAGCTGATTCCACAGTGTTTCATTGTTTTCTGAACTTGGAAGTCTTAATCAGTATTTTAGTTCTGTGGGATTGTCTAAAAGGTTTTGACTTTCTTTTTTAACATGCTGGATGAGTATTATTCTGGGTAAAACATTACATGTGATAATGTGGCAAAAAAATGAACGTATGTTGTCTCTCCCTATTTTCAAATTTTGGTAGAAAACAAAAATGAACTTCTTTTAGTAGATTGACAAGTCTTGAAAAAAACAAAATAGATTATAATTTAAACCAAAAAAATAGATTATAATATAGTAAGGCAAATTTTATTTTAACCTTTCAAAATCTCTAGATTCACGGTTTTCGGATTAAGTACGGTAATTGAAAATTGTTGTTTTTTCTAAACGAGAACCTTTTAATTTTGAAAAGATATTTATATATATTTAAATCGTTAATGGGAATGCGGTTTTTCGGATTATACAGAGGTATCATGGCCTCCACAGAAGTGAATCCAGACTAGTCACATGTTTGCTGCCTACGTTTTCAGCCCACGTATCGTCCTCTGTCCTTGGCGATGCCGAAATGCTAATTCCCCAATGGCCAGCGGGAATGCGGTTTTGATTACAACTATTTACGAGCATCGACTCAAACAAAATTCCCAAATCTAAATTATCCTTAGCTAACTTCGCTCGACTTATATAATTCGATTCGCTATCTTCAAGAGTTGGTTGCTGTTTTACACCATTAATAATGATCATAGGAAAGAGAGATTGACCTTGTTTTCTTAGATATTGAGGTCTTTCTGTGTCGTCTCTGTGATAATTGGCTTCCCACTGAACTATTTGTAAACATCATCGGCGTTTAAACACAACTGAGAGATATAGAAGGTTTCTTATCCGAAGATAAACCAGAACCCGCAAACCCACATCTATCACCAAACATAAAGCAGAAAAATTGGATTTTAGATCCCAACTACATCGACAACCAAAAATAGTTCTTAACATGCACATGTGAAAGAGAACACTATCAACAACATCCAAAACACCAATTGATGGCACTAGGAAGTGCAACCCCCGGAAGAATGGAGTCACCGCCCTTGATGTTGATTAGAAGCCGTAAACCACCTCGACAAACTAATTTTCCACGCCATTTGCTGCTGCTGAGAAGAAGAGGACATAACCGCCATGATCTTGAAAATTGTTGTTTAGTTGTATTTTTCTTTGTAAATATAATGTTTGTTTGAATTGTATCTGTTTATTTTAACTTTAATCAGATTGGGAACTAAAATACTCTAAAACAAAGGAAACATACGAAGAAAAAAATCCAGATACACTAATTTAAAAAGAAATTTTGAGCTTCACTAACAAGAATCTAACTCCTCCACATCTAATCTTAGTCTTTTTAGTCATTAGGTATAAATCTACTGCTTAGTGATTAAGATTATGTGTGAAGGAAACTACTATATGTATATAAAATGTATTTCAAATATTCAGAGATTCCTTTAATTCGTTTTATTATTAAACTGAAACTGTTCGAATATTTATACACCTCTAAATCATTTTAATTGATGTTTAAAAGCTTTGTACAAAAATTAAATAAAAATATAAATTTCTATATAATTTATTATTGTTATATAAAAATAATATTAAATAAAACTAGTTTAACCAATAAAAAATCTACAATATTTTATAATTGATCATAAATTTTAAAATATTATTAAATTTTATCGTACAATGTTATAAACATCATTTATTATGAAATAAAATATTTATTTTAAATACCATTTTAAGTGATACGGAGTATAGATTAATGTAATTATGGATCATCATTATGAGAAACACGTAATGTAAGTGATATATTTATGACGCATGAGAGATTTAACAAGAGTCAAGACAACCAGAAATCTTGGTGACATGCAAAACATTTTTTTGGGTGGAATAAGTTATATAACAATCAGGTGAAATAAACCCACTTCGACAAGATAAATATTACGCAGTGAAAATTTTACTTCACAGTAATATCAAACTATTATAGTGAAATCCGGAAAATCATATTCTGAGACCTCCCCAAAATGAAAACCGATACAGTGTTTCTGCTCCCTATACACTTCTGACTATTTCATTACTTAAGACTCGGGAGTAAGTTCTCACTTCTCACTCCTACTTCTCACCCACTCGTCTGTAACACAACAAAAGCCAAAATAGGATGCAGGTACAGTGAACCGCTAAAAGCCTTCAAAGGTAGTAGCTGCTGAGTCTTTCTCGTCTCAAACCCATAAATCCTGAGATGATATCTACTTTGAGAAGGGTCTCTTTTATGTGCAATACTACACTTACGACGATGGACCAAAAGTCCAGAGTGATGCTGATTGTGTTGTTACTCTCCATTTCCATTCAGATCTATAGTTTTCCGTTCAAAGACAGAATCCATTGGAATTGGCTGATGTTTATAGCCTGAAAAGTCGGAACAATCATTAACATTGCAATGACGACAAATCCATCTAATAATTTATCAAGTAAACAATACTTGGTATTAAACGCTGGAAGTGATAACGCGTGACTGCAGCTTACCTTACCATAGGTTAAAGTGAATATATCAAGTACCCGATGATGATTTTTGGATCCACTTTTGCTTCTGCAGCACAGCAAAATGAGTTTCAAAAATGATTATAAGATTTAATATTATAAGGTGTAGTGGAAAGACTTTAATTTGGCCTGCCTCATATGAAGTGGGACCACCACCACCTCCTCTACGAGATGGTTTACCCTCACCAGTCATCGCAAAGCTGTCTTCTTTTCTATTGCGAGATCCAACACGGCGACTAGAATGTCTAGCAGAACCTGGAATACGTGGGAAGAACCAACATCACTTTTCTTGATTCCTCTAATAACACATTATGACTTCAAATGAACTAACCATTCTCAAGAGAGTGTCCATCAGAGGAGTTCGCCACTTCTCCAGATCTTTGCAACAACGTCCTTTGTTTCACTTCTCCATTATTTGCTGTGAAGATCATATAGATAGCATGAGAGAAGATGTCATGGAGCACAACTTTAAAAAAATAAAATACTAGTTAAATATTTGATGAGCAACAGGAACAGAACCTGCTGAAGAAGTTGAAAGTTGGTCCTCGCTGATATTGGACCCGTCAGGACGACGGAGAGGAGCCCACACAACACGACCAGGTCTATCCTTGTTTCTTGGACGCCTCTCTTGCTTCTCAATATTGGTACCAGAAACATGATAGTCTTTCCCTGCATATTTACTATCTGTATTTAAAATTATCAGCCTAACCTAGGGAAGGTAAAATGGAGACAGAAAGCCTAATCCTACTCTCTTATAACCTGCTCGAGGAGGACGCGTGCAGTTTTCTGGTTCTGAGGGTTCCAGTCTTGGCTCAGGCTGGACAAAAGTTGAAGACTGGCTAGGTCGCGGCTCATTTCTCACAAGTATTCCCTTGATCAATCTCCCACCGACATGAACCTTCTGATTCTGTCTTGAAGTCGAGGAGCTTCCCGTAAGATTAGTTTCTGTCTGTTGTGGTGGAGAGTTCTGAAAAGCCGTTTTAAAAACACACGTTGACTTATGATTCTGTCAACAACCATCAAAAATACTGGACGATAAATAGATCAATTCTGCACAACTTTCTTAAAGAGCCAAAAAGCTTACAACAGGATCGTCTCGGTCTCTTTTCAGGAGCAAGATCTTTTTCTTCCCAGAATCCATAGTCAATGCAATCCCTGGGAGAGAACTATCCACGACAGAGGCTGAAGTTGTGTAGTGATGAGAAATACTGTGGTTCTTTTACTAATGAGTAATATAAGTTACCAGTTTCAGTTACTGGTATGTCCTTTCCACTTGAATTTGGCTGATAATAATCTTGCTTGGAACTGCGGACGGTTTTTGAATTGTGCTTTTCCACATACTATTAAGACAAGTAATAGATTGAAAATGGACACAGGTGTTAGTTTACAAGGACTATTCAGTATAAACTCCTACAAAAGTCAGAGACGCACCTTTTTCTTTTCAGAGTTTCGTTTCGAAGGCCTTGAACTTGGCTTGTTTGACGAGACTGCTCTGGCTCTTCTGCCTCCTCTCCGAACATCTAATAAACTCTGTTGCTTGAAGAGAAACCAGAGATCAACAATAGATAAATTACATTCCATTTTGTAACAGAAAACTTACAAAGATGTCTGATTTTCTACTATACCTGAGATCCAATCACAGTAGCACGCTTCTGACGTATGAATTCCATAAGAGGGGTAACAATAGGAGCCGGCTTTGAAGCACCTATAAAGTAATTTTTAAGTTTTATCCATTCATTCATTGGAGACTAACCAACTTGATCAGAGAAAAAAAAGAAATATCAAGATGATTGCAAGGGGAAAGACGAACCAGACTGCTCGGCTTCTCTTCGTTCCAACTGGACTTCAGCACTAGGGAGATTCTCAACAGGTTGAGCAATGAGCTTAAGGAACTGAATATAATCAGGGTCTTTGGTAATAGAGCCTTCACGAGGATCTTTCTTGTCACATGGTTTGGGCACACGCTGTGAAGGCCCATATTCAACTATGGCCTTGAACTGAGCACCTAAAAACAAAAGAGCCACATTAAATCACATTTCCGAATACATGCAGTCGTCAGACAAAGACAGATTTATAAATACCATTTTCATTAACAAACACATGGCCGTTGAAAAAAGCAGCGAACTCATAAACATCTTCTGGTGACTTGAAACCAAAGTAGGCCCGTGAATGCTTCTGCGTCTTATAGCTGTGGAAGCACATAGAGATACACGATGGATGAAACACATCAGAAGCTTCAGTTAGAAACAAAAATCGAACGCAATTTTGCCCTAATTTTGGTTTCCTCTCCCGTGAAAAAAATTGAGGTAAAATAAAACAAATACAAGACAATTCTCATTCACCTGGCTAACGAGAATCTAGAATCTAACACATAGCATAGTTTAAAATTTAAAGAAAAAACATAAAATAAAATTTTAAATACAAAAACCAGTTTTGTGACAATTACATATTTATCTATTAACTGCTTCCTAATATTTCTCACACGGCGCCCATGATCTCACAGTCACAGTTTTTAGAATCACTTTTTCAAAAAAATATTTAACTCATATTGCTATTTTTTTTTTTGGTAGGTGGCAGGGGACGATGGTCCCCTACTTTTATTCAAACTTCAAAAAACTATTACAAGCAAATCTGCCGAACTCTAGCAATCCCAAGTTTATCATCAGACAAGATGAAAGCAACATGCTCCGGAACCAACTCAAAATAATGAAAACCAAAAGGTAAAGAAAACGCATAGGTAGCTAATCCATCTGCTAGATAATTAGCCTCCCTACACACATGCGAAATTTTGACTAACCAGTCTCTTGATATAAAGCTATAGCACAACCGTAATAGAAATGACAGAGGATGAGAATCATGAATCCCTGTTTTGAGTAACTCACATTTTGACTAACCAGTCTCTTGAGTAACTCACATTGCTATTAACTCCAATTAATCTCCACTTGCTTTCAGAAATTGTGAATTTGTAACATCTTCTAACTCTCTGTAAAGTGTAAAAGATTGAAAAACTCTAATGCGCGTGTCGACACTTTTGACCAAGTCTACAAAATTCTGACCAAATGATGGCAACTAAAGTCTCCAAAGTTGGCGGATGAAAGTCAGGTTAGAAACTCTATCATGTCAAATCATGATCTGCGTTATGTTGAAAATATATTTCAAAACCTTTTCTCTTCTAATCTACATATAACTGCTTTTGCTTTTATAGAAATTGGCAAACTCTACAAACCGCATAGAAAAATGAAACATTTACACGACGGGACAGTTTCATGTTTTTAATTACAAGATAAAGCACTTACAACTACTAAGGTAGTTTTTTATAAGGGCTTTTTGCAAAAGTGACTCAAAACTTGAAGTCAAACACAAAACTAACATTTTCTTTTGACTCATTTTTTTTTTTGAGTTTTTAACCCCACATCTGCATTTTATCTACGAAAATGCCATTAAGCCTTTTTTTTTTGTTTTTCGAAAATGGCTTCTTTACTGTCTCAACCTCATTTTCTTCAAGTATTTACAATATTGCCACTGCCATGAATAGTGGGAACAACCTTGTACGAACTGTTTGGAGCTTTTAATGCCCTTTAATGCACGTAAATCTCTTTACACTCTCTCCCGTTTCAATTGTTATGAACTAAAAACAACATTTCTTTTTTTTCTCTCCATATTCATCCAAAAAACTCAAGCTTTTGATTCAAAATATGGGCGATGGTTGACAGAGCCATATTTCTTTCGTTTTGACTTACGGTTGCTTTCGTTTGAGGTTCTGGGTGGTTGGAGAAGACCCTGTGTGCAAACGAAGTCATCTCACCTAGTTTAAGGTACGAATTTGATTTTTTTTCAAAATCTGTTCGCGTAGAAGACTTACAAGTAAGTCATCTGTATGTAGAAGACTTACTGATGAGTCTTCTGGTCAAACTGACGACTTAAACTGAGTCGTCCAGCTTTGTTTGTTGAAAAAAACACTCCAGACGACTTATATATAAGTCGTCTGAAATTTTTTTTTTAACAAACAAAGCCGGAC
>NW_026618235.1:0-13107 GCF_000801105.2 Raphanus sativus
GAAGATCTTGGTAGAATTGGAATTTTTCTAATTTCTTACGGCTCAAGAATACGACGTCGCTAAGGGCTGATGCTAATCAATAGCTGTGCTTATTGGGTTGCTGGGCTAACGTTAAAACTTTATGGATAAACTAATGTTATGGCCCACATGGGGGCATATTTGTAGTGTAAAGTACTTTTTTGTCGACTGAAGATTTCATTAAACTATGTTTTCCAATGGCATCATGTTTTACAGAAATTAAAAGCCCAAACAGGAATGAAATTACAGCCAATCTATCTTATTAAAAGAGAAGTACCCAATAAAAAATAACCCTTTGTTTTCACTTTTATTTACACTCCATGCCACTGAGAATTAACTAAGCTTCCTATTTATATGTTTGTCTTTTCAGTTTATTTAATATGTCTTTTCCTACTTCATTTAAACTCTCGCCTAAATTAAAACTCGCTTATCCATTTTTCGTAATCAATGTTTAATAGATTCATTGAACATACCCATTGAAAGCTTTCATTAAAAAATAACCCAAATGGTTCCGTATGGATCTTGCATTACAAAACAATATTTTAGCCATCTAGGCGAACCACAATAATAACATAGATGTAATAGTAAGCATATAAATAACTGTGTTACAGAACTTTTTGTGTTACAGAACCACACACGAACAATTATGTACCTGTGTAAAAAAAAGAAAATAATTAAATCAATGTAAAAATGTCTAACACCTATTGAACATAAAAAATATACCCTATATCTATTGAGTTATTGACCTTGTGAAACTAACCAATCCAATCCTTACAAAAATCGAAACATAATATATTTTCTTAACCAAATCAGAAAGCTTTCAATGGCGTATATTCAATGTATCTATTAAACATAAAAAACGGTTGCGTAAAATATTAACAAACCAATCATCTTACTCTTATCAATTTTCTAATATTTATAAACAACCTAAATCAATTAATACAAAATCTTAACAATATCTCTTCTTAGAGTTTTTGTTATCGATTTCCTAATATTTCTAAACAACCTAAATCATTAAATACAAAATCAACAGAATATTCCTCTTAATCATTTTTGTATTTGATTTACTTGCTGAAGAGGAAAAGATAATTACGAAATTTATACTTTAATTTAATGTGACTCCAACAATTACCTATATTTGCGTATATTTATTGATTACCGGAAAGGATTTAGATTGTTCTATTAACTCACAAGATATTATCTTGTGCAATACTCCAAAAAAATATTCCTATCATTAGGGTTTTACGATTACAGTATATATATTTAACCTTGCATACCTTTTCAATATCACCTCAAACGTTCCAAGCTAATTTTTTCATCGCACCCAATTTAATTATGTCTTCAAACCAGAGTTTGGTTTTGATCAACGGCTTGAAACCTCGGTCCAAAAAATGGCGTACGCAAGTGAAAGTGATTCACTCGTGGAGACAAACCCCTCCATATGCTGATGAAACACTGGAACTGGTGTTAGCTGATCAGACTGTAAGTTCTGCTGAGACTGTTTTAGATGCTCTATATTTAACTTTGCATACCTTCTTCCTTAGATCCATTATATAATCTGCTCTATATGCTTTAAGTTCTAATAATTTTTAAATTGTTTACAGGGTGTTAAGATCCATGCATCATGTCCCAGAGCACTCATGTTTCGTACCCAACGTAACCTTCCGTTGGGGGAGTGGCGTGTAATTGAAAACTTTAAGGTATCTGCAGTGGGTAAAGGGAAATTCCGACCAACGAACCATCAGTATAAAATTACTATCACCAATGAAACTGTTTTTGGCAACTCCGACCACAAAGATGATAGCCCTTTCTTGAGTTTAGCCAATTATGAAAGGATTTCAAACGGGAGTGAAGATCCTAACATTCTCATTGGTATATTTATTTTTTTCTGTTTTTATATCATATTTATTTGTATATAACAACTCTAATATTAACTCTTTTATTTCTAAAATATAGACATTCTTGGTCATCCATATGACATTTCTGATGTCCAAATTGTTCGAGTGCAAGATGAGGACCGAAAGAGAATTCAGTTTCGTATGAGGGACATCAGGTATTATGTTTTGATTTATGATAAAACTTTGTGTTGTTATTTGGTCGGACGTTTCGTTCAATGTACTTTTTTTATTCCGTAGCGGTAAGAATTTAGCCTGTTGTCTTTGGGGATCCTATGCTGAGAAAATCGAAAATCTTGCCCGTGATTCACTTGAAGAAACAACTGTTTGGTTGTTAAGGTTTGCCAAAATTGGCGAGTTTCGAGGTAATTGTTTTCTTAACATAATTTTTTTAATTACTAAGAATGACCCACAATGTTTTTTTTATTAGGTGAAATTCAAATTACAAATGCATTTGATGCATCAGTGTTGGATCTGAACCCAACAGTGACTGAGGCAGTCGATTTCAGAATGAGGTAAAATATTTTTATTACTATTTTGTGAACAATTTGGTTTGATACTCTTTAAAATTCTTATAACTACTTATATGATATCCAGGTTAGAAGATGATCCTCTCCCTCTTGCTCTCACGGACAAGAAGCATGGGAAAAGAGAAATCATTAATGTTGCTGACGATTGGAATGATGTTGGTATTTCAATGATTTCAGAAATCATTGAAATGTCTGAGGTTAGTATACGCAAATCATTACTGTCTCCATTCTATTAAACTTTAATACATATCATTTTTAATTTGTACATTTTATTAACATCAATTATTTTACAAATATTGTAGCTGGACCAGACCAAAATCGTGTGTTCAGTTAAGGCGATTGATACAGATTGGAATTGGTTCTATTTTGGATGTAACAGATGCAAGCATAGTGTTGAAATGATCATTAAGAATGGTAATCAAAGTGACAAACCCTTATTCCGTTGCAAACATTGTCGTGCCAATGTTTCTAACGTTGAACCGAAGTAAGTATTTTGTCTTAAATTTGTCATTCTTTCAACATAGTTCTCGCCATTATATGGTTTAACTGTTTTTTTGTATATTTCAGATTCAAACTTCATTTGATTGTTGAGGACGACAGTGGAACATGTAAGGTTATGTTACTTAATTCTGTTGCTCTATCAATTGTTGGTGTCCCAGCTACTGATCTATGGGATGGTTCATATGAGGAGGCAAGTTTATTAATATCTATTATTTGATTTCAAATCTTATAACACCTTTTACTATATTTACGTTTTATATTAAACTTATCAGTGTTTTTTTTACAGACTGAAGATCCTGAGATTTTACCTAAACCTATTCTTGATTTAGTGGGAAAATCTTATTGTTTTGGAATAAGTACTTCCTCAGATGGATCAGCTATCTTCAAGGTTTCAGAGGTTTGGTCAGGTGATATCATTCAGAAAATCGAATCTGAGTCTGAACCGCTAACTCAGACTGAAGGTGGTTCCTCCAGTTTATCATCCGGAGGGGTAATTAAAATTCATAACGAATTATGTATTTTCTGAATATAAACTTCTATCTACCGTAAGTTTAACTCTTTTTCCATTAATTTTAATAGGTGTTACTGATCAAGGAAAACACTCAAACATCAGAAGATTGTTCAACCCCTCTCTCTAAAAGAAAAGAGATTGATGGAGAGATAGCAGACCTGACTTCTGCCTCAAAGAAGATTTGCCCACTCTCAATCAAGTTGGAGAAGACTAAGACTGATTAAAGAGAATGTTTTCGCATTGCTTCATCGTTTTCTTGCATGGTTTTTTTTATTTGAATTTTCTTTCATTGAGAGTTTCATGTCTTTTGGTTTTAAACTATATCAGTTCTTTTTTCTTTTGTTTTTTAATTTAACTATTTTCCTTAGTTTATCGCTTTGTTTCATTTATCAATAAATTATTTTTCTCATATACAGAAAGATTACTGCTTTATCTTTCTAACCAAACAACCTAGCATATGTTGGGAAGTACTGTGTACCTGAAATATTAATTTGAGTCGACGTCGGACCTTCTTATATGCTCCCTTTACCCTGCGTACCAAAATACCCTGCGTATCAAACTATTGGGACAAGCCGTTAGGATCATATATATGAGAAATATGTATATTGAACATTAACATATAATACATAAAAAATCAAATGAAGTTTGAATCTGAAATATACAAAAAAAATAGTTAAACCATATACTGGTGAGACCTAAGTTAAACGATCACCTTGCACTCAAGTATTTTCTCAATTTCTAAGAAATGTAAATATCTAAACAGCTTTTATTTACAACCAATTTCAATAACCAATATACAGATCGTAACAGCTTAAACAAAATATACCAATATTCATTTACCATATCAATATATTCTTTTGATATCGAGTCATTAATATAATATATTTTTAAAAAGACAAATGGAGAAAGTGAAAGCAGTGTATCATAATTAAAACAAACACTTTCACCCCCTTTGCCAAATCGAAAGACTCAAATCACCATGAAAAGAAAACGAGGGGATGGAAACGAAAAGGAGAACGTTCCTCCTAATGCACACAAAAATAAAACGCCTCAGCGGATTTCTCTTAGCAGGAATGATAATCTCAGTCCTAACTCTTCAACTGGTTCTATTCCTGTGAGATCGATTTTTAAGAGGGTTATGCATGAAATTGGTTCCTCACCATCTTCAATAACATCTTCGTCATTCAGTCCGAAACATCAACAGAGCACCAACTCAAATCAAACATCAAACCCTAAACCAGTTCGCCTATTTGGTAAGATAGATGTTTTCTAAACTAATATATTCTCTATACTACATTATTTTACTAAATAGTGCTATGTATATTTCCATGAAAGGTGTTGATTTGATGTCCAATAAAATCTCAAACACACCAATCAGCAGGAGTTGTCTGACATCTTTACATTGTAAGTTAAAAACATTCTCGGATGTAAAAAACAAAACAAATTTATTGAAGGTGACTAATAAGAGGTTTTAATGTTTTATGTAGCATCGGTTTTGCCAGACTCGAGACTTACTTCAGCTCAGACCATTAATTCAAAGAGACAAAGGGACACGCCACTTTCAGTTTTGAATGACATTTCAAATATAAGAAATTCTCTAGCTAATACAGAATTCGGATCGTCATTAGGAAGGTCTCATAATCAAACTGAACATGAGGCAACTGATGAAGATGATTTTGATGAAGGTAATTGGAAACTATGTTCTAACCAAGGCTAATTTTTTTCGTTTTAATTAAATTCCACACAGTTACTTATTATTCATATGAACTTGATTCAAATATGATGTAGGTGTCTGTGGTGGAGAAGATGAACTGGATTTTGACTGTAGTTCTCAAGAAAGTACAGACTCGGAAAATGATGGTCGTGATACTGATGGATTCGATTTTATTGCTCATGCGACACCAGCAACAGATCCTTACCGACCAGAACCGTTTTGTATGTCAAAAATCATCGAACGATCTCAAAAATCGAAAAGAAGTTCAGTTTATAAGAAGGAAGAAGGTACTCTATAAGATATTTATAACAAGCTAAATTTTAAGTAATGTTCTTTGCACGATTATAAGATATTTATAACTTACTTTTTAATGAATATGTTTACAACATGCAGGATATATTGATGAAGGTGATCCTAAACACAAATGCTCTCACTGTGGTGTTATTATGTGGTATGGTGAACGCCTAAACAAGCGCAAGAACTCTACGAATCCGACATTTGCACTATGTTGCTTGCAAGGTCAAGTGAAACTACCATTATTAAGGGAACCACCAATTGTTCTCAAGAGGCTGATGGAAGGAGATGATAAATTGAGTAAGCATTTCCAGAACAATATGAGACCTTACAACATGGTGTTCTCCTTCACTTCACTTGGAGGGAAAGTAAACAGATCAGTCCAAAATGGTTTAGGACCTTCTATGTTTCAACTGCAAGGGGAAAATTATCACCTTATGGGAAGCTTACAACCTAACGAGGGAAAAGATGCCAAGTTCGGCCAACTTTATATAGTGGACACTGAAAATGAGGTTAATAATAGAGCAAACTGCTTGAGGTAAGTTCGTTGTTTGTTCTTCTGATTTGACTAAGTTTGTATTTTTTTCTTTTGTCTAAATTATTATTTATAAATGACAGCTTAGGAAAAGGGAAATTCAAAACTCAGAAGAAAGACAAGCTCAAACCAGAAATTATTGACCTTCTGATCAAGATGTTAGATGAGGTCAATCCTTATGTAAAGCAGTTCAGATCAGCTAAAGATCGTTTCAAGACTGATCCAGAGGACGCATTTCATATGAGGATTGTTAGCAATCGTGAAAAAGATGGAAGGACATATAATACCCCTTCTGCGTCGGAGGTTGCTGCTCTGATTCCTGGAGATTTTAATCTTGATATGGAAAATAGAGATATTGTCCTTGAGCAAAAAACTGGAAAGCTAAAGAGGATAAGCGAAATTCATGCTTCCTATCTTGCACTTCAGTATCCTCTATTGTTTACCTATGGAGAAGATGGATTCAGGTTGGGTATAACGAAAGGTGTTACAGCAGCATCGAAAAAGCTTAAGAAGCCTAATATCAGCATGAGACAATTCTTTGCTTTCCGACTGCATGAACGTGATAATGAATCACACAGTCTTTTGCATTCTAGGAGACTTTTTCAGCAATTCCTGGTCGATGCATACACTACTATCGAGTCTAACCGTCTACGCTATCTTAAGTTCAATCAGTCTACTTTGAGATCAGATAGTTATGATTCAATAAAAGAATCAGAGAATGCTGGAAAGAACGACTTGCATGACCAAGGACAGGAATTCACCTTGCCAGCATCTTTCACCGGGAGTCCTAGATATATGAAAAATAATTACTTGGATGCTATGACCATATGCAAGCATTTTGGATTTCCAGATCTCTTCATCACTTTTACTTGCAATCCTAAATGGCCAGAAATCACAAGGTATGTTAAGCGAAGAAACCTAAAGGTTGAGGACAGGCCGGACATTGTTTGTAGGATCTTCAAACTTAAACTTGATTCATTAATGGAAGATCTAACAAAAAAAAACCTTCTTGGCAAGACAGTGGCATGTAAGTTTCTTTATGACTCCTGATTGTTTTGTACATGTACCCTGTTCTTAACTAATCTTTTATTTTGTTATGTATTTTTCAGCTATGTATACTATTGAGTTCCAAAAACGTGGCCTACCACATGCCCATATCCTCCTCTTTTTGCATCCAACAAGCAAGCTTCCCACCACAGATGATATAGACAAGATGATATCTGCAGAAATTCCTAACAAGGAGGAAGAACCAGAACTCTACGAGGTGATTAAAGATACAATGATTCATGGACCATGTGGAGCTGCTAATATGAATTTCCCATGCATGGAAAATGGAGTGTGCTCAAAGTTATACCCTAAATCATTTTCGGATCAGACAACCATTAATGAAGAAGGTTTTCCGATTTATAGGAGAAGGGAGCAGTCTGTTAGTTTTGTCGAGAAGAATGGGGTCAAATGTGATAATCGATTTGTCATTCCTTACAACAAGAGACTGTCTCTTCGTTATCGAGGTCACATTAATGTGGAATGGTGCAACCAAGCTGGTTCTATTAAGTACTTATTTAAGTACATCAACAAAGGGCTGTTGAGCCCTCCTGCTCATATTGTTGAAAGTATGTTAGCAAATGATGAGCCTCCTGCTCCTATTGTTCAACCAGACGTGGAGGGTAATGCTGTGGAAGGGAATGTGAAAGATGGAAAAGTCGAGAAGAAGAAAAATGAAATAAAAGATTTTTTCGACTGCAGGTACATCATTATGATTTCTTTCTTTTTAAATATTAATTATGATTCATTGCTTAGTAAAATTAAATATTGTTTTTCTTCTAGATATGTATCTGCATGTGAAGGTGCTTGGAGAATCTTTAAATTTCCTATTCACTACCGGTCTGTCTCAGTTGAGAAGCTTAGTTTCCATCTTCCCGGAAAACAGAAAATTATCTTCAAGGGAAAAGATAAAATGAAAGTTGTTGTCAGTCGCAAGCTCATTGAGAATACTATGTTGTTGGCATGGTTTGAGCTTAATAAAGTTGATGAACTTGCTAGAACTCTTACATATGCCCAGATACCAAACTTCTTTACCTATGACAAGAAGAAGAAGAAGTGGAACAGGAGAAAAAGAGGTTTCAGTATAGGAAGGATTAACTATGCTCCGCGGATCCAGGAAGATGCTTATTTTTTGCGTATGTTGCTTAACATTGTTAAAGGTCCTACAAGTTATGATGACTTGAAAACTTATGAAGGAGTTCTTTATCCTGGATACAAGGAAGCATGTTCTGCTCGAGGGTTATTGGACGATGATAAGGAGTACATTGAAGATATTTTAAGCAGAAGTCAGTACTGCTCAGGAAGTGAACTACGACAGATATTTGTAATTATGCTGATAAATAACAGTTTATCCAGTCCAGAAGTTGTGTGGGAGAAAACATGGGAGCATCTTTCAGAAGATATAGAGTATAACAGAAGGAAATATTTCAATGGACCAGGTTAGCATGTATTTAATTGAATTCGTTTTTAATATATATATCTACCTTTTTGATATCTGGTTTAACCTCTTTTTTTTTTCATTTAGGACTATTGTTAACTGATGAGGACAAAAAGAAATTTGCTCTCCAAGAGATTGACAGTCTTTTGAGGCGTTGTGGGACTACTCTAGCCAGATTTACTTCTATGCCGAAGCTGCAAAAGACGAGTCGACATGATTCAAATGTGTTGATACTAGATGAGCGCAACTATTCACGTGAAGAATTATCTCAGACTCTTGAAAGAGACATTCAGAAGATGACTGCTGAGCAAAAAAAATATGATGAGATCCTGACTGCTGTGAATGAGGAGAAAGGTAGAATGTTTTTTGTTTATGGATTTGGTGGAACTGGGAAAACATTTCTATGGAAATTACTTTCTGCAGCTGTTAGAAGTCGAGGAGATATAGTTTTGAACGTTGCATCAAGTGGAATTGCGTCATTGTTGCTGCAAGGAGGTAGGACTGCCCATTCAAAGATTTGGAATTCCACTAAATCCTGATGAGTTTTCGTCATGTACAATGTCTCATGGAATGGACCAGGCAAATTTAGTTAAAGAGTCTTCACTCATCATATGGGATGAAGCACCAATGATGAGCAAGTTTTGTTTTGAAGCTTTGGATCGGAGTTTGTCTGATATTATTGGAAAGGACAGGAATAATCCATTTGGTGGGAAGGTCATGGTATTTGGAGGTGATTTTAGGCAGGTTCTCCCTGTGATAAACGGAGCTGGTAGAGCTGAAATTGTATTGGCAGCACTGAATTCATCATACCTTTGGGAACACTGCAGAGTTTTACAACTAACAAAGAACATGCGATTGTTATCGGGTTCTTTAGTACCAGAGGAGGCAGCAGATCATAATGAGTTTTCAGAATGGATATTGAATATTGGCGATGAGAAGATTAATGAACCGAACGATGGGGAAGCAGAGATTGAAATTCCTTCTGAATTCTTATTTCTAGACTCGGCTGAACCTATTGAAGCAATTAGCAAAGCTGTCTATGGTGATATTCAGTCATTACAAATGAATAAAGATCCTAAGTTTTTTCAACAAAGAGCAATCATGTGCCCAACAAATGAAGATGTCAATATGATAAATGAGTATATGTTGGATCAGCTTGAAGGTGAATTCTATTCGTTACTCTTAAGAATTTCTGTATTTGGACGTGTTACTAAATAAACTAACCGTTGGATTCGAATATTGCAGGTGAAGAAAAAATTTATCTAAGTGCAGACAGTATTGATCCTTCCGATAAAAGCTCGGTCAAAAACGAAGCCTTGGGGGCTGATTTTCTGAATACTATTAAGGTTTCTGGTTTGCCAAACCATAGTCTGCGACTCAAGATCGGTTGTCCTATTATGGTTTTACGAAACATTCAACCTACTGCAGGGTTAATGAATGTAACTAGACTTCAGGTTACCGAACTTATGGATTTCATGATTGGCGCTAGAATAATAACTGGAGAAAAGGTTGGGGAAATTGTTTACATTCCGAGGTTGTTGATTCAACCATCAGACACCAGGTTACCTTTTAAGATGCGCAGAAGACAATTGCCTTTGGCTGTGGCCTTTGCAATGACAAAAAATAAAAGTCAAGGGCAATCACTCTCTGAAGTTGGTCTGTTTCTACCAAGACCTGTGTTTTCACATGGACAGCTATATGTGGCAATTTCCAGGGTCACATCAAAGAAAGGATTGAAAATTTTGATAGTAGACAAAGAAGGTAAGCCACAGCGGAAGACAATGAATGTTGTCTTCAAAGAAGTTTTCAACAATCTATAAGTCAGGGGACCGTGACCAGGTTAATAATTTTGCTTTTATCCACTAAATTGTTTATATTTTCGGAAATTACATTTTCTAATATTTTGTAGGTATTCAAGCTATTTTGCTGGCTAGCGTGACATCTGAAGGCAATATTTACATCAAACTTTGAACGTGGATTTGAATTTCATATTCTCGAATCTATCTGTTTACTTTTCTTTCAGTTGTTTTGGAACTATGTTTTGCTTCTTATATACTATTGCAAGATATTTACTTTGATGCTAAGATTTTGTGGCATAGTTTTTCTAATGAAATAACACACTCAATCAAGAATGACATCGTAAAAGACCACATTTCAATCAACATTCATCAAATAAACTCATGTTGTTCTCCTAACTACCAGATTCAGTTCGAAGCCTAATTAGTATCTACCTTATTCAAGCATCAGTAAAAATGCACTTACTTGCTTACGGGAAGCATAACGTTATGTCTCTCTCCAATGTGTTTCATTTGTAATAAGCTCAATTCCATTAGATTTGAGCTTCAAATTGTATGGACCCTGTCAAATAAAAATTTGTAACAGATTTTAACAAAGTATCCATGATATATTAAAACTGAAACTAACTTATTAACGTAGAAGAAGACACATTTGTTTTAAATAACTTATCTTCTATATAGTAGACCTTGCCCTATTGCTCTTTAGAAACACTGCAGATAATGTATTTATTGCTTCAGATCTTCTTTGTATACATCCAAACCATTCCACTCTAACTTGAAACAATATTAACTGTTGAAAAATACAAAAAAAAAACGGCAGATTAGATTTACTTTACTGTTGTTTAATAAACTTCTTATGAATTTGTCTAAGTTAACCGAACAATCAAGATAACATTGTCTTATATATATTTTTTTCCAGAATAATGTTAAAAAAATAACAGAGTTTGAACCCTGTTCACTAATTTTCCATTTGAAACAACATAGTATATATATTAAAAGAACATAATAATATACAAACCTTAGCATCCACGAGGAAAAGCGGCCCTTCTCTATTGCGTGCTCTGATTAACAACGATTACTTATGTTCCTGTTCTTAACTCGGAGAGGTAACAAGTCTTTCCTCTTGGAACAGCAACATCAGCATGAACTGGCCCCTGTAATAGCATATTCAAGACTTATTAAATATATGAGACAAAAAAATCACAGCGTTGACTCTAAATTAACATGTCTAAAAGCTACCTACCTCAAGGTATAGTTTTGATTCAGAAGGATTACTTGAAACAGCAAACATCGTCTTCTCACTTCGTTGGAGAGCCGCCAGTAGACCTTCAATCTGCTCATCTTCAATTTTAAGTTTCTGTAGGTCCTCAGGTACACAAACCTCAAAAACTGCAGCCACAGATAGTGTAGATCTGCGAAATTAGAAGTTGATCTGCAATTATAGTATATAAAATATATTTTAAAAACTCGGTTAACAATAAAACTTGAAAACAGAAAATAGATCAATCGAAATCCTTAAAACAGAGTTAGGGTTACATATACATACCTTGCGCAACCTCTTTTTTGATCCCTAACATCACGATTTGTAAGAACTGATGAGATTTTGTTGAACGGATTTCAATGATTTTCCTTCTCTAAGATTCCTCAAGAACATCGAAGAAGAAAGAGAAAGACTCTTCGCTTTCACCGACAGAAAAATATAACCAAAGTCAGATATTTTATTTGTTAACACTTGGCGAAGTTTTTTTTTCTGTTACGCTTCCCGGAAAAAATACTAATGCACCTTGGGCTTTTACTTTATGGACCTTTCAACATATTTTTCTTCTCGACTATTATTACTTATGTATATACAAAACCAAGCCCATACATTATTTTTGTTTACGTTATTTATATTCATATTTAGATGTTTAAATTAAAATTAATATCCTTTTTGCAGCTTTACATCTGTGTTAAACCATTAAAAGGCTGTGTCTTTTCTACATAAATATATAATTCATTAGTTCCTCATATTTAAAATACAATAACGTTAATAATATATATATATATATATATTACAAATCTCTAAAAGAAAAAAAATATTTTTTCAAATAGAATACATTATATACATTATTGTTCGTATAAATTATGTTTAACAAATAAAAGTGAAAAAAATCTATTTTCAGATCCCTAAACTTTTTAATCAAATCGTTTAGTACTAATTAAAAAACTTGAAACACAAAAACATCAAACACACATAATTAATTCCCGTACTAACGCTCCAGTTTCATTTGTTGTTATGATATCCAATATTCTTCGTATACAGTAGATGGTTAAATACGCAACCAAAACATTATATAGTAAATATAATACGATTATATATAACACATTCATCATTTAGTAAAAAATAAATCGAAAATTCATACCCGCGCGCGAGGTCTAGTTCCTATTTAATTGTATCCATTGTCTATTGGATAAGAAGAAGAATAACCGATTTCTTATTTCTCTTGTTCACAAACAAATACCATTTTTCTTGTACCTATATTCCATTTTTACTTTAACCAATTTTACCTTTAAAGAATATTTTAATAGACAAATACCATTGTACCCCTGAATAATTAAACCTTAAAACTACTCTCCTTCTCCCTTAACAATGATCTTAAAAGAGACAACGATCACTTAGAATAATTGTTAAAAAAAATCACAAATAAGTTTGAAACCAATGTATAAGAATAAATACATTTATTATCTCATTTATAAATGACTATTAGTTTGGTTTATATAGTTTTATTTTGGGAAAAAAATCAATTCCAAAACAAACTTTCTAACATCAATACTTTAAGTTTGTGATGAAA